>NW_027171636.1:2500-12091 GCF_036898095.1 Palaemon carinicauda
CCACTTCTGTCAGAGGTTTATATTTTGAATCTACATATATATGAGATATTTACGTCAAGAGACATTCAATGGTAACTGTGAGTTATTTCCTGTCTGGTGGCAAATCTGTTTTGCCTTTCCCTTTCCGTTTCGTTCCATGCAATACTTAAGGCGACTGGGAAAAGCCAAACATTATATGGAATTTTTTTTTATTATTAGTTGAATAATTTTTCACCTAGTTTTGTTAAATAAAAACTTTATTATGATTCTTGTGTCAAATATAATTTTTCTGTAATACCACTAAACTTCTCTTTGAAATAGAAATAACGAATAAAGAAAATTTTATTTATAAACAACGATATCAGATGCAAATGTCTCAGAGATACCTTTCAAAAATGTTAAAAAAAAAAATAAGTACACTTTAAACTTTTTATATTTTTATTATCAATTTCAATAAGGATGGCATCAGTCTTTTCAATTTCTTTAATTTTTCAGTTTCCCCTTATCTAGCTATTACCTTTTCCATATTCTAAACCTAACTACAACAATTTGATCCCACCTTTTGAATCACTATTTCAGGTTTAAAGCTCTACCCTTTGATGTCAATGTTCGTAATCTCCATTGCTATTATTTTGCACCATTATATGATACATTTTGGAGACATGAACATAATCGCCTCCCTATTTTAAGAATACTGAGAATATTATTACAAGACAAGTAAAAAAAAAAAAAAACTTTTATTTTACTAAAGGAAAACTATGTGCATAAAAAGAAGTTCTAAATGATTAATGTGAATCTGGTTATCATAACATTTATAAATAACGTATTAGGATAAATCAGTTTCTAAACTCGTAACAAAGAAAAGTAATATTAAAGATATCCATGTCAAGGTCTGTTTTGTAATGACACATCACTCTAAATGCGGCCTTTTATATAAATTTTCAATTATTCAAAAGCCTATTGTTCTGCAAAGGTTTATTTTATTTTTTGTTTGATGCTTCAAATTGCAGATCAGTAATGTTTCTTGTTCCTTGAACCTTTTGAAATAAAACGCTTTTAAATTTTAGTGATGACAGAAATATGCAATGAAAATTCGTAGATTTTTTTTTTTTCTTTTATGTCTCTTGTTTCTCCCTTGACTGTGTGTCACTTTGGTCAAACTATAAAAAGGAGACATTTGAAAGACTAACAATGAGCTTCACTGATGTTACAGCAGTACCTTCTTCTTGTTTGGATCTTTAGCAGTGAAGTGCTTATGAAACGGGTATAGGTCATATCAAATTCCTCGATTGAAGTATTAAAATGAGTAACACAGTACTTCTGACCAGAATCAGACAGCGTTGGATTAGCTAATTGTATGTATAGGATTCTACCTATACTTTTAAGCTGGCTCAATGAGCAATGAGTGATTTCAGATACCATTCTAATACACAAGGTTAATGGGTAAGCGGCATGCACGAATGCAGGGGCGTAACTAGATGAGAGTGGGCCCGTGGCATCTTTTTACAGTGGGCCCTCATCACCTCGAAAAAAAAAAAAAAAAAAAAAAAAATAAAATAAATAAATATATATATATATATATATATATATATATATATATATATATATATATATATATATATATATATATATATATATATATATATATATATATTATGGGAGAGAGAGTAGAGAGATTGATTTGATATATCGTAGAACTGGTAGGCATAAGAAATTGAAATATAATATGCAGGCATTGAAATATAATTACTAATTGTTAATACATATATAGCTTGGAAAAAAACAACTAAATTATATATTCCCAATAATGAATCAGATGAATACCCTTATGTAAGCCTATGCGGCCGTTACATTATTACATAATTACAATACCTATAAAATGAAAATAAACACAACTTGGTCCAAAACATTTATACCATCATTAAATAAACAAATATATCTTATACCTTCTAGAATTCTTTCTTCCTTGCTTTCATCTCTGCAAATCTGTCAATGACTTTACTTAAGTTCAATTTACGCGCAATTCCTTGTTCAATTGATAGAAGAGCTAGTCCTTCTAATCTTCCCTGTGCCATTGTACTTTAGTTTGGAGAATGAATGCTCTGCACTTGCAGTTGTGACTGGAATAGTTAAAAACGATAGCATTGCAGTGCAAACCTCAAGGAAACTGGCAGAAATAGAATGATTTTCTATGATCAACATATTAGCAAGGTCCTTAATACTAGAAACTTCACTTATTTCTCCCATCAGAGCAGATCTCATGCTGATAATTTCCTGTGTGAATGTTTCTGACACATCGTTGTGGTATTTGTTCACATAACTAGATGCTTTTTCGTACAGCTCTGAGTCAGATAAATTTTGCAATGAGATTGGTTCCAACACTGAGAATGATGAGACAACTTCATGCAAGCCAGTAAAACAGAAGTTCAACTGAGTTGAGATGATGTCCAGAGTACGTTAGTAAACAGTTACTCTACACAAACTGTCTGGTTCTTCTAATCTTTGGTCTTCACAAAGCTCGCCAAAATGTCTTTTTACGGTACGAAGTCTCTTTTTCTCAAATTCTGGTCTGATTGACCACTTCTGGGCTATATCTGTTGCTTCTTTCTTTACATCCTCAAACTGATTTCTTAATCTTCACATATCATCCATGCAAACTTTTAAGAGGTCTGCTGCCTTAGTAAGATCAATTGCTTTTGATTGCAACATTTTTTATACTAGATTTATTGACTGTAAGATTTTGGACTGAAACATCATAAGGAATACAAAATTAAAATTTTCAAGACATTTCTTTAGTGCAGTGGCTTCATTGCGTTCGTCTGTCTTAGAGCTGCATAATATTATTTGTACTAGAGCTTTCTGCACATCACAGAATAGAACTTTGAGAGCAAATACCACATCATAACGTCCAGCCCATCTAGTTGGGTTTAACTTTTTAATAGTTACCCCATTGTGAGTGCCTGATTCAGAAATTAAGCTAAATATGTTCCATCTCTTGATACTCAATCCAAAAAACACATAGACTCTTTGAACAATATCATAAAACTGCGCCATTTCTGTCACATCCTTGACAGCATCATTAATCACCAAATTTAAATTATGAGCAGCACAATGACCATAAACTGCACTGGGTTCAACATCAATTATTTTTTTCTGCACATCTGTGTATATCCCCTTCTTGTTACTAGCTCCATCATATCCTTGGCCACGACACCTTGAAATAGAAAGTCCTCTTTGTTTAATTATTTGCAAAATTTGTTCTGATAGTGCAGCTCCACTTTGGCCCTCAATCTTATGAAACCCTAAAAAGACTCATTAATTTGTAGGGCTTTTGGCTTTCCATTATCATCATATTCTATGCTGCAGTAACGGTATATTTCACACATCTGATAAATTTTGGAAATATCCTGTGTTGTATCTAACATTATGCTATAAAATGGAGCTGCTTTAATGGCATAAGTAAGTTCTTTTTCAGTTTCCTTTGAAAGCAACTGAATGAGTTCATTTTGTATCATTGGGCTCATATACTTTGTTTTACCTTTAGGTTTACTGATTAATTCTGAAAGAACTGGATCATATTTAGAAAGCAACTCAATAATGAAAATGAAATTTCCACGTTTCCTTTCATACTCATCATAATCACCTTCATCTTGTGCTTGTGTTCCTTCTTTATGTCCACGAAATGGCAAATTGCACATCACTAATGTAAGAGTTACATTTAGTAATCTGTCCAAAACCTGACGCCAGTATTTTTTCTCCTTTTGAAGATTACCTTCAAGTGTTTCACTCAAAGTTCCATGCAAGCGCCATTGTTCATACACTAGGCATGAATTATAGTGAATCTTGGATGATTCGTGCCTCTTCATACCCTCACCTATGTGTTTCCAGTCATAATAGCCATCAATCCATGCATCTTGAAATCTACTCGCTCCCCGATTAGCAAACAAACAACATGTCTCACAATAAGCCTTATCAAGAACAACTGAATAGCATAACCACGACCTCTCAATTTTCACACATGATTTGGACACTGCATGATAATATTTTTCAGAGAAAGAGCGACCTTCTGCATCCTTTTTGAAAGGGCCATTAGGCTTGCAATGTCCATTTGTAATGATAAATCATTTTTTGGGTCCTTCAAGTTTTGTTCCATAAAATGTCCTCGGTCTGTAGGCCACAACGATATTACTGTGTCAAATGAGAGCTCAGGCGCATGGTCTTTTGAGGTACTAGGTTTACACTCATCTTCACAGGTATTGCCTAATATAGTGTCCGAAACTGGGTTAGAATCAGGCTTGCCAACTTCGTCTAATTTCTTTTCACCTGTATCAGTTGCTGTGTCTGTTTCAACTAAACTAGTACTAGTAGGCATTTCCACACTAGTGACACTACTATTAGTATTTCCTCCAATAGCTTCACAACTGTCATTGTCCTTTGCATTTTCGTTAATCACTTCTACCGTTGGGGAAAAGAAACCACTAATTTTTGGAAACTTTGATGCCTCAATTTCATTGTCTTTTTCCGCTTTTCACTGCCACTAAGATTTTTTTTTGAGAGGCATGATATATCCGATTCACTGTATATAAAAACTATTATTAATTGAGAAAATTATACTCTGTTATCATCTGATATACAAAAATTCTATTGTTTTCTTGTTTGTATGGTGTTTTTACGTTGCATGGAACCAGTGGTTATTCAGCAAGGGGACCAACGGCTTTACATGACTTCCAAACCACGTCGAGAGTGAACTTCTATCACCAGAAATACACATCTCTCACTCCTCAATGGAATGGCCGAGAATCAAATCTGCGACCACCGAGGTGGGACGCAAACACAATATCGACCACGCCACTGAGGCGCTATAAAAATAATTTCGATTGACATCATTGTGAAGATATTAATTACATCTTTCTTCAATGCATCGTTCTTTCTATTACATTATTTGTATTCTGAGTCAAATATTAAAATTAAGTTCACAATTCGTAATCAACATAATCTTTCATAAGGTGTAAGATAACTATCAGTTGTACTCCACTTATAAAAGAATACAATGTAAAACAATCACGAAACGCGAAAAACTTCTCTCATTTTTCCTTTAAATGATCAAAAGATATTGGCGGTCACAGGCGGTGACAACTGACAAACTCTGGTAACTGGCGTACACGGAGGCCAGGACTTAGACAGGAACATAATGTGTTCAAGCCAAGATCTCATACGGTCCTGTAGTGTATGAACAGTAATACTCCCTATGACCTCCTAACCCCTAACCTATAAAGGCCATCATATACATTAACAATATGTAATGTCTTCTCAGTTTCTGTTAATAATCATTTACCAGTATTATATTGAGGAATTTGAAATAATTTCTTCTTTTCTAAATCACTAAAATATAACAGTAAGCAGTAGCATGTTTTTGTTCTTCTTTTTACGGCCATGGGCCCATATCCCTTGGGTCCCTTGGTTCCCTTTCTGTGACTTTACGTCCATTGGCCCCTTTAATCATTATAGGCCCTGGGCCCGTGGCAGTTTACCACCTCTGCCACCCTATTGTTACGCCTCTGCACGAATGTAACGTCAAAATATTAATGTAAAGGAAATTTTAAAAATTACTTCCATTCTAAAATAGTAACATAATTTCATATAATCGTAAATCACATAGTATTCAGTGTTTATTTTTTTTAAGAGTTCCAGTAGGGATGTTAGTTATCTTAGAATACAATATTGTCTCTCAAGTTGCTATGCATATATAGACTAAGCACTTTAAATTATCATATTATTGTATCGTGCATGTGGGCTGTTCAATTATAACAAAGAGGCAAGAGGAAGATAACTGAACTTTATTCAACAGACAATGATCTTAAATTCATGTACTTGCGAAGTCAACCGTGAATAAAACCATTGTTTCGTGCTAATACAAGATAATGTCG
The DNA here is from genome assembly GCF_036898095.1 of Palaemon carinicauda. Taxonomy (NCBI): domain Eukaryota; kingdom Metazoa; phylum Arthropoda; class Malacostraca; order Decapoda; family Palaemonidae; genus Palaemon; species Palaemon carinicauda. The sequence continues at coordinate 8,407 of NW_027171636.1, forward strand.
GCTATCTTGGGAAGGAGTAGTAATCTGGTTCTGGCTGCATATTCAGACGCCTGTAATCCCCACACAAGACCAGTGAGCTCTCTTTCTTCAGGACGATGTGTAAGGTGACGACCATGGGCTTGAAATCTTTTGGCAAAGACCCATTTCTTCAATTTCGGCAAATGTTACTTTGGTGGCTGCATAATGATCCAGAACCAGACACCTTTAATCTGGTGACCAGTGGTGGTGATGGGTGGGTGAGCAGGAGCAGGGGGGGGGGGGGCGTTATCTTGAGACGGTGATATCATGTATGGAGTGAGCTATTGGCGATGTTCTAGGATGGAAGACTTACGAGTGCGACCTAAGGTGGTGGGCGTAGGCATCTGTAGGTGTGCTGATGTGGATAGCGAAGTCGGAGGGACCAGGTTGAAGAGGGGTTGACGAGTAAGATTCTGCATTAACTAACTGTCGAGGAGAGGAAATCAGCACCAAGAATTAGCAATAAGACGTCAGCAACAAGAACCTTCCAATAATATTTGGTGCTCCCAGATAATTATGTGAGGGTCTCGCAGATTCCTTAACAGCTACCAGGTGGACGTCAGAAGGTTTGGACAGACTGCATGTTGTCCTGCAGAGTGGCCTCGGTAGAAGAGAGAAACAAACATACAAGTCTACCAAAAATTGCGCGACCATACCTGCGTCACGTAAAATTAAATGACTAGCAATATTTGAGAAGTATGTATTGAAATAAGGAGAGATACTCTACATTGATATCTTGCATGAAACTGGTTGTTAGCGATCTATTTAATCAAAAGACGCTCATTATTTTTCTATTCATTACACGATATGATGATTTTTGTATACACCAACCTGCTCATTTAAGGATATCACAATAATTCATGCACTCTGCCTGCTTTTTCATATATATATATATATATATATATATATATATATATATATATATATATATATATATATATATATATATATATATATATATATATATATATATATAACAGTTAAAGTTGATCTCTTATTGTGTAGTTTTTTAATCTGAAAAAAAAAAACATACAGTAAACTACTTGTGATGCTATGATACACAGGTTGAGAAATATTATAGAATATTTGCAATAAATACATTTTTACCAGTTCTTCTCTATATAGTTTTATATTCTTTCCGAGAAAATAGTGAAGATGTTTTAATGACTTTCTGCAGAAACGCAAATAAAGCTAAGTTTTACGATGTTTTGATACTATGGTAAGACTAGGCCTGGCAGGAAGTCTGAGAGATGTAATTGGAGGTTTCTATCTTTTTCAAAGCATCCTAAAGAATTATCTCACAGTCTGTGTTTAGTTATTAATTTCCCACTATCTTGAGATAAGGCATGAGTTGAACGATATATATTTTTCTTGCAATGTTTATTGCTGGATTTAATGTTTCTTATTTTCCTTATAAATTCAGGGTATTTGGGTGTTAGAACACTAATCATTATAGCATATTTCTTCTTCAATAAAAAATCTGGGAACGTCAAACTATCTGAATTCTAAATAGGGATTTATAACTGCTGATCGTATTGATCAGCAGTTATAAATATAGTTGTTTATAGCTTAGTTATCTAATGATTGACTTTGCATATATTACGCAATATCTCTCTCTCTCTCTCTCTCTCTCTCTCTCTCTCTCTCTCTCTCTCTCTCTCTCTCTCTCTCTCAGGTATATGAGGTAAGGGAATCTGTATCCAAAGTACTCATTCTTTAGCAAAGATTTAAGAAAACCTGCTACCTGTCAATATATAAACTAAATGGATTTTCTACTGAGTACGCTGACTCCTAAAAATCTAATCGGTCAAAATGTTTGGAAACACAACATAAGAATATAAATTATCTTGTTGTAATAAACACTGTGAAATTATTACTACAAGGTAGCTAATGTTCGTAATCATTTATGCGAACAAAACGATCATTACACTCTGTTTTCAATGCGGTATTGTATGACTTATATACAAGAGTAATTCTACACTATTATCAGTATGATGCTATTACATTTGAGTTTATATCCATTATGGATTACTTACTACTGTACATTCCAAGTAATAAATCACATGTTTTCTACTTTGTAAAAGAGTCCTACTACTTTTTAATTAGAATCTAAAATTTATATATTCCTCATGTGTTTTTTTTTTATGTTTGGAGTCCGCCATCTTCAAACATCTTGGTTTGACTGAACAGATCTGGCAAAGTGAAACAAGGGAAATCTCAATTTAAAAAGCCCATGGTAATTTCTGGAACGTGTTTACTAAACTTTACAAAGTTACGGGGCACAGGGTGAATAATTGAATGTTCAAAATTACTCATAACGAGCATAGACTCCTTAAAGGAGTCTATGATAACGAGGGTAAAATGGTTTACTGGCAAAAGAAAATGGGAATCACAAAATTTCTTTAAACTTCAAACGGACTGGAGCCAGCAAAGCAGAGGAAGCACGATCATGTGTCACTGAATACTTCAGCGTAGCGAATTATAAATGCAAAAGGCAATAACTGAATCATCAAAACTACTCATGAAGAGGATAAAAGCATCTTATAGCGCAAGGGCATGTGAGACAAAAATGACGTTGGAAGTTAAAACAATCTAATTAGTTTGACAATATTATTGTGATGCTATGGGGTCAGGCCGGTATGCTAATAAATCGGGGTATATGACGAAAAATATAACATCCTGAAAAAATTCACTGAGCTCCGTATAGCAATGGAGAGTGCGTATAGGAAACATTTTTTTTTTCAAAAATCTCCTTGCTCTCATAGTTAGAAGGTGATTAGTAAAACTAATTCAATAAGCCGAAAACATTGATACCTATAAGAAAATATATAATTTCTTCTCTTATCTTAAATTTGGATAATAACTACATTTTGATATAAAAAAATTTGAGCAATGGCATGTATATAGATTTCATGAGTCACAAGACAAAGTATTACACCCTTCGGCTTTCGGTGCTAGCACAAATCTCAGTGAGAGTACATGTTTGAGTTTGACCGTTGACATTCGCTCACTTTTAAGTCTGTTTTCTTGGTTTCCATAGGAATTTCATCACACTAAAGAGGAAAAGACAGTTCCAACATCTCGCTTACATATGGAATAAGAAAATTAGCTCTAATAAGAGTTCAAAAGTGGGTAATATCGGCAATATTAGCGGAATTAGTGACATAGAGAGAGAGAGAGAGTGGTGTGGATTGAGGAGCGACCGCCTTGCCTGACAGGAGCTAAAAAAAAGCAAGATACTGAGCAAAAGAATCCTTCTTTTTTATCAAATTATGATAAATAACTAATTTTTTGGTTTATTATTATATAAAAAAGAACATAATATCATTATTTATCGATATTGTCCTTTTAAAAATGCAAGTGAAAATTTTAAATTCCCATATCACAAAACTATACATATTGACCTTCAAATTCTATCTTCTCCCTTAATTTCATAGATATAGCATTATTATTTGGTACATAAAATACAAAGACATTTTAAATCTCTGAAATACAGCTCAGTTTTTTAATTTCTTTTTTTAATATTAAGATTTTATTTTCAACATCATGGAAAAATTTGTATATCGGAAAAAAACTACTTTTAGAAAAAAACTCACTATTCGATTGGAGGTCTACATCAGGTATATATACGGTAGTAATATAAGGTCTTAACATTAATTGTCAAGGG
>NW_027171638.1:0-11230 GCF_036898095.1 Palaemon carinicauda
ATGACAAATTTCGTAGATAATTTGTATTTTTCCTACCATACAAACCTTAGCTATTTACATAGGGTATTATTTTGGCGGAGCTGAAATGACGAGCCATTAAATTTTAACAAGGGTTAACTACCCCCTCGCTAGTTAGCGTGGGGTAGGGAAGGGGTAGCTAGCTACCCCTTCCCCCCTCACACACTGTGAATAGCTCAATTCACTTAAAGGTAGGACTTGACTTGGGGGTCAGGGCTGGCGGGTAACATTTGCGTAAATAGCTAAGGTTTGTATGGTAGGAAAAATACAAATTATCTACGAAATTTGTCATTTGTTCCGTAACCTAATACAAACCACGCTATTTACATGGGTGACTTACCCTTAGGAAGGGCGGAAAGTCCCCAGCCTTCTGGCTTCGGCTTTACCCGGGGACTCCAATTCCGAGTTGTAGAACTCAAGGAACGGGAGTCCCTTACCCTCGCACGTTGTCATGTTTGACCATCGTGCGGCCTACTAGGATGTGTGTGAAGGAGAATAACGTGACTCGTCCTAGGCAGTTGACCTGGAGTTCTTTATTGTGGAACTCTAGGCTAGGACGTTCCCAATACCACCTCGTCAGGGTATGGGGGACGCGACAGTATTAAGGCTAATACTAGGAGCACAAGGAAGCATGGTTTACCTGCAGAAGTTGAGATCAGCTGCGCAATGACCTGGATGCTGCTATCCCCAAGAGAGGGGAGAATGAAGAAAGAAGTAAGGGCCAGACATACTCTTTCATTCACGCAGACTAAAACCGGGTAACAATGCCCTCAACCTTCTGCTACTTGTCCAATAAGGAGCCTGAGGTTAGACCAGCTGTTGTGCAGCCACCACCGGACCGATAGAAAACGTATTGAGGTTCCTGTGGGTCACGTCCTGCAGGTAGTGGGCTGTGAACGTCGTCTGACGTTTCCAGACCCCGGCTTGTAGAACCTGCGTCACAGAGAAGTTTCTCTTGAAGGCCAGGGAAGTAGCAACACCCCTGACGTCGTGAGCTCTGGGACGACTTGACGGAGGAGAGTCGGGATTCAAGGTGCTGCTTATCATCTTGCGAATCCATGAAGAGATGGAGTTCTTGGTGACCCTCCTCTTTGTCCTCCCTATGCTCACAAAGAAAGCTTGCACATTAGGATGGGCTGCAGCTGTCCTTTTGAGGTAGCGCCTCAGACTCCTGACTGGGCACAGTAACAGATGGTCTGGGTCACTTGTTACAGAACGTAGACTCGTTACCTTGAAGGAGTGGAATCTTGGATCCGACACCCCAGGGTTTTGAATCTTAGCAATGAACTCAGGGACGAACTTGAACGTTACCTCCCCCCATCCCCTTGAATGGGTAACGTCGTAGGAGAGACCATGAAGTTCACTTACTCGTTTGGCCGAGGCCAACGCAAGTAGGAACACCGTCTTCCACGTTAGGAGGCGATCAGACGCCTGGCGTAATGGTTCAAAGGGAGCTCTTTTCAGAGCCCTGAGCACTTGAACCACGTTCCAAGGAGGGGGTCTGACTTCCGACTGGGGCAAGTAAGCTCGTAGTTGCGTATGAGTAGAGAAAGTTCCAACGAAGAGGAAATATCCACTCCTTTCAGCCTGAAGGCTAAGCTTAAGGCTGAGCGATAGCCTTTCACCGCCGAGACCGAAAGGCGCATTTCCTCCCGAAGATATACAAGGAACTCCGCTATTGTTGGAATAGTGGCATCGAGCGGAGAGATACCCCTTCCACGACACCAACCACAAAAGACTTTCCACTTCGCCTGGTAGACGCTAGCAGAGGATTCTCGCAGGTGTCGAGACATCCTGTCCGCAACCTGTTGAGAAAATCCTCTCTCCGTGAGGATTCGCTGGATAGTCTCCAGGCGTGAAGCCGAAACGAAGCTACGGCCTTGTGGAAGATGTTGCAATGTGGTTGTCTGAGTAGCTCGTGACGTGGAGCGAGTTCTCTTGGGGGTTCCGTTAGGAGTTGCAGAAGGTCCGGGAACCATTCCGCATGATGCCATAGCGGAGCTATGAGAGTCATGGAGAGGTTGACCGATAGGTTGGCCTTGTTGAGCAACCTTCTCATCAGACAAAAAGGTGGGAAGGCATAAACGTCCATATTATCCCACCTGTGTTGAAATGCATCCTGCCAGAGAGCCTTGGGGTCCAGGACTGGAGAGCAGTAAAGGGGCAGCCTGAAAATCAAGGCTGTCGCAAACAGGTCTACAGTCGAGGAACCCCACAAAGTCAGGACTTTGTTGGCTATCTGAGGATCCAAAGACCATTCGGTACTCACTATCTGCGTCGCCCTGCTGAGGCTGTCGGAGAGGACATTCCTCTTGCCAGGAATGAAGCGAGCTGACAGTGAGATCGAGCGGGTTTCAGACCATCTCAGAATCTCTACTGCAAGATGGGATAGCTGCTGCGAGAAGGTACCTCCCTGCTTGTTGATATAAGCCACTACTGTGGTGTTGTCGCTCATCACCACCACAGAGTGGCCCGCCAGGGTTTGTTGGAACTGTTGAAGAGCCAGAAAAACGGCCTTCAATTCTAGCAGGTTGATGTGGAGGCACCTTTCCGATTCTGACCAAAGGACTGAGGCTCTTTGGTTCAGAATGTGGGCCCCCCACCCTTGATTTGACGCGTCCGTAAACAGAGTCAAATCTGGGGGAGGACAAGAAGATCTGCTCCCTTCCGTAGGTTCTCGTCGTCCAGCCACCATCGAAGATCCGCCCGTTCCGAAGGTCCTATGGGAACTAGGAAGTCCGGGGAATCGTTTCCCTGATTCCATTGGGACTTCAGCCGCCACTGAAGGGATCTCATCCTGAGGAGGCCGTTTGGAACAAGACGAACCAAAGATGATAGATGGCCTAAAAGACGTAACCACAGTTGGGCTGGAAGCTCTTCTCGTCTGAGGAAAGGTTCTGCTACCTTCCTCAGCCTTGCTATCCTTCCGTCTGATGGAAAGGCTTTGTGGAGAATCGTGTCTAGTTTCATGCCTAGGTATACCAGTTTCTTCGTAGGGCGCAGAGAGGACTTCTCGAGATTTACCAAGATCCCTAGATCTTGGCAAACTTCCAGAAGCCTGTCTCGGTGTCGCAGAAGGGTCAACTCCGAGTCTGCCAGGATTAGCCAGTCGTCCAGATAACGAGGGAGACGGATGCCGTTCCTGTGAGCCCACGACGAGATCAGAGTGAACACCTGGGGTGCCGTGGAGAGACCGAAACACAGCACTTTGAACTGGTAGGCCTTGCCGTCTAGGCTGAATCTTAAGTACTGCCTGGAAGACGGATGGATGGGGATCTGGAAGTACGCGTCCTTCAGATCCAGAGTGCACATAAAGTCTTGTGGTCTCACTGCAAGTCTGACCGTGTCCGCTGTCTCCATACTGAAACGAGTTTGTACGACAAACTTGTTTAGTGCTAAGAGGTCGATGACCGGTCTCCAGCCTCCAGACGCCTTCTTTACAAGAAAGAGTCGACTGAAGAAGCCTGGGGAGCCGTCGTCGACCTCCTGGAGAGCATCCTTCTTGAGCATGGTCTCGACTTCTGCCGGGAGGGCCAACCCCTTTGGCGATCCCCAAGGCATAGGAGTTCAACGACACTGGATTCGCTGTCAGGGGAGGTAGAGATGTTGTGAACGGGACGCGATACCCTTGACCGATCACAGAGACCGTCCAAGGGTCGGCCCCGAGTTGCTGCCACCTCTGCACGCAACTTTTTAGGCATCCCCCCACAGGTGGACACGCGGCGGGACTGCCACTCCCAGTGTTTGCGACCTTTGCAGCTTCCTCTAGGAGTTCTACCCTTAGAGGACTTGCCACGTCTTGTCTTTCGGCTGAAAGGACTGCGGCTTAGACACGCTTGTCTTAGCTGCCGGAGCCTGCTTAGGTGTCTTGCAAGCCTGCTGTTGACATTGTTGTTGAGGGGCTGGAGGTTATAGGGCCCTTTGGAGGAGAGAGTCCTGGTTCGATCTCCTCCACCTCTCAGCCGTCTGCTCAATGTCACGAGGCTCCAGTAACTCCCCTTCAAAATTAGAGGAGTGTCTGAGCCTGCTGACGTCTGCAGTGGGGATCTTCGGATGGCACCTCTCGGACACTGAATCGCGTCTTTTGAGGATCATGTTGGCCCACAGGTTAGTGACCTGGTGGGCTAGAAACTCAATAGAGCGAGAGCCCGAGAGGAGGAAGGTCTCCAAAGCTTTCCTATTGCTCTCCTTGGACAGATCCTCGGATCGCAATAGGATGCCCAGAGACCCAAGCCAGAGATCAAGCCACGAAGTTGCCTGCATGGCACTCTTCGCGACTTTTCCCAGGTTTTGGGTCTCTGACGCTGCAAACGTCACCTGCCGGGTAGAGAGCTTCTCGAAAGAAGTTCCCTTTGCTAGTTCATCCATGGAAAGATGGAGTGGGAGAGACATGCAAGACTCCCCGTCGATCTCGAAATACCTCCTCTGTTGGACTAGAGGAGGTGGGAGGAGTTTGAACCCGGCAGAAGAACGTCCTGAGGAGGCCAGACCGGAGAGTTGAGCTTTGACCTTGTCTCTGGCACCTTTCACCCCTTTAGACCAGGGCAAAGCCGCACTAGTCTTGGGGGGCTTCTGGACACCATAGACCTCGTCAAGCACGGTGTCTTTCCCCTCGCGAGGGGCTGTCTCCGGGTCCTTGATTTTGTTGAGCTCCCTCATCAATCCAAGGACCTGCCAGAACGCATGTTCTGACTCGCTGTGCTCTCCTCTTGGTGGACTGGCAGCTAAGTTTCCCATCCCCAGGAGGTCTTCTTGGGGACATCTGGCGCGCGGGCGTGCGGACGTTGGCTGGACAGGAACAGGAGATTTCTTGGGGAGCGTGGGCGCGTAGGAACACGGACTCAAGAAAGAACGTGTGCGCGCATGTGTGAATGCGCGTAGGCACGCAGGAGCGCTGGTGCGCGGGCGTGCGGGCGCTCAGACTCTTGACTAAGTCCAGAAGCGCAGGAGAATGTCGGCCAGAAAAGCGCGTTAGCGAGCGCCCCTTCTTAGGGTCTGCAGGAACCAAGGCATGCGGACGTGAAGGGCGAGCTGCAGAAGATCGTGGGCGCGGTTGCGCCCAACTAAGAAGGCGCTCAGCAATAGAAGGGCACGCAGGCATCAATGGGCGATCAGGAGAGCGCGAGCGAGGCAAAGGAGAACCCTTGCGTTCATCAGGACCAGGCGAGCGTGGGCGCACAGGGCGCGCATCAGGCACAAGCACAAATAAGTGCTTGCGCGCGGGCGAGTGCTTGAGCGCAGGAGAATGATGGTGCGCAGTGCGCGCATCAGGAAGGCGCTGCAACTTCTCTGGAGGATGAGAGCGCCCAGGAGAGAGCTGGCGAGCAGGAGATTACTGGGGCGTTGAAGAGCACTGCAACTTCTCAAGAAGATGAGAGTGCCCAGAAGAGCGCTGGCGAGCAGGAGATCGCTGGCGCGTTGGAGAGCGCTGGCGAGCAGGAGATCGCTGGCGCATTGGAGAGCACTGGCGAGCAGGAGATTGCTGGCGCGTTGGAGAGCGCTGCAACTTCTCTGGAAGGTGAGAGCGCCCAGGTGAGTGCTGGCGAGCAGGAGAGCGCTGACAAGCAGGAGAGCACCCAGGTGAGCGCTGGCGAGCAGGAGAGTGCCCAGGTGAGCGCTGGCGAGCAGGAGAGCGCCCAGGTGAGCACTGGCGAGTAGGAGAGCGCTGGCGAGCAGGAGAGCGCCCAGGTGAGCACTGGCAAGCAGGAGAGCGCCCAGGTGAGCGCAGGAGAGCGCTGGCGAGCAGGAGATCGCTGGAGCGTTGTAGAGCGCTGTAACTTCTCTGGAAGATGAGAGCGCCCAGGTGAGCGCTGGCGAGCATTGGCGAGCAGGAGAGCTAGAGCTCCATTGCACGCAAGCGAGCAGGTGGCGCGCAGGGGAACCCTGCGTAGGCGCCCAAAGCACGTCAGCAGCCAGGAACGGCGAAGGGAGGTCTGGTAGGTGTAGGGGATCGCGAACGATCCGCAGGAAGTTGCAGTGACGATCCTCTCCAGACGAGACGGATCAAAGAGGCGCCTCCTAACTCCCTTGTAGGGAGAAAGAAGACCTCTCTCGCGCAGAGGGCGAAGCGAAGGCGCCCTCTGGGTAGGAAGACGGGTCATCCGTCCTCTGAAGAGGAGTCTCTGTGGTGAACTTCCCTCACGGGGAAGAAACACTTGCAGGAGAGACCGTAGGACTCCACTGCCCCACGAAGGAGACCGAGCCTTCCGCAACATCAGCAGCAGTAGGCCTCCGAAGAGGAGTCTCTGTGGTGAACTTTCCTCACGGGGAAGAAACACTCGCAGGAGAGACCGGAGGACTCAACTGCCCCCCGAAGGAGACTGAGCCTTCAGCAACAACAGCAACAAGACGCCTCCGAAGAGGGATCTCTGTGGAGAGCTTCCCCCACGGGGAAGAAACACTCCTGCAGCTGCTCAGCCCCTTGAACGTAGCCGCAGATGCAACCGCTCAGCCCCAAGAGCATAGTTGCACAATATCAATTATAAATTAAGGTAAGAGAAGTTTCCCCCGAAAGAGAAACAACTCAAAACCTGGGAAAGGAACCTCCCTCGGAAGGGAAGTGTCCCCACCCAAGGAGGCGAGCCTCCTGAGAGTTCTAGGATGAACTGAGGAGCTGTCGATATCACGGGAGGACTTCCAGGAGGAGAGACACGCCCCTGACGAAGATCCAACCCACAAGACAGCTCTGCTTCGTAGACCCATAGGCAAACGAACAGCAATTCATTAACTGTGAAAAAAATGAACTGTAATTAGTTAACATTTATTCCCCCGGGAAGACTCCGAAGAGGAACCCGAGGGAAAAAACCCAAGAATTACATAACGGGCAAGCGCCCTCCACCTCACCTATACTCATGGGAAGGGGGGGGGGGGGGTTAGGGCGCTGGCGAAAGCTGTAACAAAACAGAATTAAAACAGTTACGCTATGCAATTCAAAGAAAGTTCACTAAAAGTAAGAACGAACAACCCCGAAGGGAAACGTTCTACAAACTGAAGTTAACAAAAAAAACCAATTAGATTTATAACAAGTAATAAAAAAATAATTGTAAAGCACAGCGTTGCAACTCCACCCGCATAGAGGAGTTATGTAATAATTATAGTAAATGTAGTAAAGGTGAACGAACTCCAGGAGATCGTGAACCATAGGGAGTGGTTAAGTTCTATCTCTCCTACCGATCGCCATGGCTTAAGAGCTTTAGACTTTGCCTCTGAATCAGGCTGTGAGCAAATCATAAATGAAGCTACTCACAGGTCTGGTAATTGCTTGGACCTCGTATACACTGACTCCCCTGGCGTTATAACTAGTAAGGTTGGTTCTCCAGTCGGGACATCTGATCATGCCTTGATTTCATTATTAGTGAAGACTGAGCAGCCTGTCCCTGATATATCATATTCTTGTAAAATTTATATGAAATCCCAAGCAGACTGGAATGGGATTTTACATGATCTTTTGTGCTTGAATTGGTCACAATTATATAATAGTGTAGATCCTGTTGTCCCTTTGAATGAGAATCTAGTCAACATAATTGATAGGCGTATCCCTTCTCGTGTGCTAAGGTACCGAGTGAAGGACAAACCGTGGTTCAATGATGATTGTAGACGTGCTTATTTGGAGAAACAGGAGGCCTATCATCTTTGGAAGGGTAACAGATCAGATTTGACCTGGAACAACTATACTCAGCTTCGAACTTTTGCTCAGAGAGTTTATGCCTCAACTGAAAAGGAGTTCAATTTAACCATAAAAGAAACACTTTCTGGTACAACTCAGGAACATAAATGGTGGTCTACCCTTAAATCTGCACTCTTTGGTGTAAATGCAACAGTTCCTCCTTTACTTAAACCAGATGGCTCAGTCACTCACTGTCCAAAGGAAAAGGCAACCCTTTTGGCTGATGTTTTTGACAGTAAACAGAGTAATGAAAAACTTGAACTTCCTCATTCCTGTTTTCCTGAGGCTAAACTAACTAGTTTAGCTTTTCGATCTCGTGAGATTAAAGCTCTGTTGATGGACCTTGATGCTTATGGAGGTGTAGACCCAAATGGTATTTTTCCTTTGTTTTTTATAAAGACAGCAGATTTCTTAGCTCCAAAGTTATCTGTTATTTTGCGCAAGTTAGCAAGAAGAGGAGCTTTTAGCACTAGTTGGAGAATTGGTAATGTTACTCCTCTATGTAAATGTGTTTGTGGTAGCTCAAGTCCCACTGATTACCGCCCAATTTCCATAACTCCCATATTATCTAAAGTTTTTGAACGTCTTCTGGCAAAACGTCTTAATAGGTTTGCTGAAGGTAATCATCTACTCCCTAGTTTGCAATTTGGTTTTCGTAAAGGCCTTGGAGCATGTGATGCCCTTCGTACAATCTCCAATGCAGTACAGAAATCCCTTGATTGTGGTCGGGAAGTTCGTATGATTGGCCTTGATTTTAGTGCTGCCTTTGACCGTGTTAATCATGAGGCCCTTGTTTTCAAACTGAAACAGTTGAGAGTGGGTGGGTCATTTCTTAGCATTATTATTGATTTTTTAAGTAATAGATCTCAAAGAGTTGTTGTTGATGGGCACCATAGTGATTATAGGAATGTGATATCCGGTGTTCCACAGGGTAGTGTTCTTGGCCCATTACTTTTCATACTATATACACATGACATGTGGTTTGGCCTAGAAAACAAGCTTGTTGCATATGCAGATGATGCTACTCTCTTTGCATCAATTCCATCCCCTGAATGTAGATCTAGGGTTGGTGAATCCCTTAATAGAGATTTAGCTAGAATTAGTGCATGGTGCAAATTATGGGGTATGAAGTTGAATCCTAACAAAACTCAAAGTATGATTGTAAGTAGGTCAAGGACGATGGCTCCTCAACATCCGGATCTCAGTATTGATAATGTTTCTTTAAATATGTATGACTCTTTCAAAATTTTAGGTGTGATTCTCGACAGTAAATTTACTTTTGAGAAACATATAAGGTCTGTGTCTTCTTCAATTGCACAAAAAATAGGCTTATTGAGAAAGTCTTTCAAGATTTTTGGTGATCAATCTATTCTGAAGAAGTGTTTTAATTCTTTCATTCTACCTTGTTTTGAGTATTGTTCTCCTGTCTGGTCTTCAGCTGCTGATTCTCATCTTAATTTGTTGGACAGAAACTTACGGTCTATTAAATTTCTTATTCCTGATCTAGATATTAATCTCTGGCACCGTCGTTCAATTAGTTCATTATGCATGTTGCATAAGATTTTTCATAACTCTGACCATCCTTTACATTCAGATCTCCCTGGACAATTCTATCCTGTTCGTAATACTAGGCAGGCAGTTAATTCTAATAGCCAGGCCTTCTCCATCACGAGGCTCAATACTACGCAGTACTCTAGAAGTTTTATTCCAGCTGTTACCAAGTTGTGAAATGATCTTCCTAATCGGGTGGTTGAATCAGTAGAACTTCAAAAGTTCAAAGTTGGAGCAAATGCTTTTTTGTTGACCAGGCAGACTTGAGTCTTTTATAGTTTATTTATGACATATTTGTTTTTGATGTTGTTAATAGTTTATATATGACATGTCTATTTTGACGTTGTTACTGTTTTTAGAATGATTTATTGTTAATTTGTTCTCTTCATTTATTTATTTCCTTATTTCCTTTCCTCACTGGGCTATTTTTCCCTGTTGGAGCCCCTGGGCTTATAGCATCTTGCTTTTCCAACTAGGGTTGTAGCTTGGATAGTAATAATAATAATAATACTACTTAGAGGCCTGACTGCCGGCGGCCACACGGAGATATCGTACACACACACACACACACACACAAGCGTGAACACTGAAAAGGAAACTTACTGATTTCCATACTCAGATATATACATAAACATAAAATATGTTACATATATATATGAGTACAAGAAATGTAAGTAGTTAAGTAAAGACAAAGCAACAATAATGGCTGGCCAAGCGAGGACAGGAACGGAGACATCCGATCACTGTCCGAGCCAAAAGTGAATTGAGCTACTCACAGTGTGTGAGGGGGGAAGGGGTAGCTAGCTACCCCTTCCCTACCCCCCGCTAACTAGCGAGGGGGTAGTTAACCCTCGTTTAAAATTTAATGGCTCGTCATTTCAGCTCCGCCAAAATAATACCCCATGTAAATAGCGTGGTTTGTATTAGGTTACGGAACAAACACTAATTTCATTGTGAGGCTGGAACTAATATACATATTGTAAAGAATGAATACTCAACTTTCTAGATGGATGAAAAAAGCTGTAGAAAGTATAAAGATCCTTAGAAATCGATCAAAACTGTCAGATCAAGAGGGAACACCACAGTAGCGAGGCGCTACAAAATAAGGAATGACTGCCAGAGGGAATTGGCGCGGTTGTGATACGATAGTAGTAGGGGAACCAGGGTAACTTCTGATGCGGCTACCCTTCTAATTCTGCCACGTATTCCCCTCGAAGCGTAAAGGCTGTTCGGGGTGCAGATTGCCATGTGGCGTGTCAAGAATACGTCCCCTAATTATATATGATATCCTGAGGCACGACCGCATCAGCTGTTGCCTTAGGGAACAGAAGGCTTCTAATAGTGTCGCTTGGTAAGTAAGGTCCTGGAGAGTTCTTCTGGAACCCTCTTACCCACTTCCAAAGTGTTTCCCTCGCAGCATCCCTCGTCTCCGTCGTCTTGGGATCACTGAAACCCTCGGTCATCAAGGCCGAGCAGATGTTGCCCCAGTACCTCAGGGTTTCAGTTGAGATGGAGCATGGGGCATGAGACCTGCACATGTTGTGGCCATAAAAGTTCCTACTTTTGTGGTTGCAGTACATGACTGCACACTTCACCTTGGGCTCCTACTGACCTCACGGCCACGACCTGAGTCGCTGCCATCCTCTCCCGGATTGGATCCAAGATCTTAGGATCCTTAGTCTTAAGGTAATCCTCATACCTTGAGACTCTGGAAGGAGGTAGAGGCTGTTGTGGCGTTCTAGCTAGGCTAGCTCGCCTGGGGTCAGAAAGATCACTAGATCTGTTAGGAGAATCCCAGAGAATAATAGGAACCTTCGCCAATGCAGCTGGGGTATCGTTAGAGATTCCCATTGCTTTTATAAGCGCTTTCACCAGGTCATGAAACCAAGGTCCATCCTTGGCTAACAACTTACCGGATGAATTAGCCTCCCTGCTATTAGATGGTTCCGATCGCACTGGTCAAGGTGGGGAGGAGGGATGGGGAGAACGCCTCAA
>NW_027171639.1:0-11134 GCF_036898095.1 Palaemon carinicauda
CCTGAATAACATCCCGCATAAATTTTGGTGTCTTAATCATTTTCAACCCTCTCTCTCTCTCTCTCTCTATTATATAAGATCCAATTCTAGCCGAACTGGTAGCTACACATCACCAGCAGGGCAAAGAGCATATAAAATAATTCATTGAGGGGCTTGAGGTGAAGGTGACAGTCCTTCTTATTATCATATTAAAAGAAAAAAAAATTTCTATCTTCACACAAAAACCGGCTAAATATATTCATTAGGATTTATATAATTTTTATTTTTAATAGCGATGAAGGGGCAGCCAATATCAACCAGTTTATTAATATTTAAAACGGATATAAATTATTACAACACAGACAGTTCACACAAAATCTTATTCCAGATTTCAATATTGGCTAACTTATGAAAAAGGTAACATGAAAACTCCAACAATGGAAAATTGGGAATTATGCTATTTATATGTTAAGTTGAACTGTTTATTACTATCTATACTAAGTGTATTTTTTAATTTTCTTGAGAAAAAGATATTTTGACCTCATTCACTGTTTAAACCATGTTTTTTTTATTATATAAACAAAAATCTTAGAGCCAATCTCTCTCTCTCTCTCTCTCTCTCTCTCTCTCTCTCTCTCTCTCTCTCTCTCTCTCTCTCTCTCTCTCTCTCTCTCTCTCTCTCATATATTCATATGAATGTATATATCATATAAATATATATATATATATATATATATATATATATATATATATATATATATATATATGTGTGTGTGTGTGTGTGTGTGTATACATAAATATACACACACACACACACACACACATATATATATATATATATATATATATATACATATATATATATATATATATATATATATATATATACGCATGCTCTTTATTGTGTGGAAATTACGTCAATGTCAATGATAACAATGTGCTTAATGGAAATTATAGTGATATTATTATTGTTATTACCTGCAAAGCTACAACCCTAGTTGTAAAAGCAGAATGCTATAAGCCCAGAGGCCCCAACATGGAAAAATAGGCCTGTGATGAATGGAAACAAGTAAAAAATAATATTTTACGAACAGTAACATTAAAATAGATATTTCCTTTATAAACTATAGAAATTCTAACAACACAAAAGGAAGAGAAATCAGATAGAACAGTGCTCGCCTGTACCCTCAAGCAAGAGATCTCTAACAGAAGACAGTGGAAGACCATGGTATAGTAAGTGTAGCAGTAACCAAGACTAGAGAATAATGGATTGATTTTAGAGTTTCTTCCTTCTAGAAGAGCTGCTTGGCATAGCTAATGAGTCTTTTCTACCCTTACCAAGAGGAATGTAGCAACTGAAAAATTGCAGTGCGGTAGTTAACCCCTTGGGTGAAGAAGAATCGTTTGGTAATCTCAGTGTTGTCAGGCGTATAAGGAAAGAGGAGAATCTGTAAAGGATAGGACAGACTATGGTGTGTATGTGTAGGCAAAGAGAAAGTGAACTGTAACCAGAGAGATGGATCCAATGTAAATACTGTCTGGCCAGTCAAAGGACGCCATAACTCTCCAGCGGTAGTATCTCAACGTTTGGCTGGTACCCTGGCCAACCTACTACCAACCTACTACTATCGGTATGATTGATAACGACAAAACCAAAAACTGAAACAGTTATGATAATAATAGAAAAATAAGGATATCAATGAATGTGATTACTCATGGCTGAAATTAGTAAAAACCCATTATGTAACGGATTTATCACAGTATATAATTTATATATTGAGTCATAACATCAATCATCATACTTCAATGCAATATTTTGTTAAGGATGCTCAGTGGTCAAAACCAAGAGAATTTGCAATTCGACTATATATCATAACTGAAATTGTGATACATTTCATTTTACTTAAAAACTGTTGATTCCTCAATATGGCAACAAAGTAATCAAAATCTAGGAAATATAATCGATAAAGAAAATCAGATTCTCAAATCGGTGTCTCATTATATTTTTCTTATCAAGTCAGCCTTTAGATCAATATTTTAGATTTTTTAAAGATTCTGTGTTGGGCATTATCAAGGTATTCATATTTCTAGACTGGTGACGACCTTGTTATTACTACTATTAATGATTCTGCGCCATCTTATACGATATTAAGATATTAGATTATGCTCCAAAATACTTATTAGGGAAGTGGTTCTTGGAATGGAATATCATAGGAATGACAAAAGACCAGAGCCGTAGGACGAACGTAGAGACACGGTCAGTTCACCAGATGGTAGTCTCAAGATTGTCATGGTACCAGAGAATATGATAAATATATGGTACAATAATGATTTGACACTCATTGTTAAATTAGACAATTTGATCTTGTGTGCATAACTCTTTGGATTGTGATTGCTTTTGAACAATATTTTATTTTTCCTAATAGCTTCAGAAAAAGGTCATTTTATATTTCTGTATCATACATTTGCCATTAATATTTTAAATATTGAAACACATGAAAATGTAACATCGTCGGAACTCCTCTCTTTCTCAAACACCAGTAGATTAAACTACTTAGTATCCTGTCATACGTCTTTTCTAGTTCCATGAAACACATCATTTAAACTTTCTTGTTTCTCTCTGCATATATTCATTGTATTATACTTTTCTTTCTTTAAAGTTAGCATCCACTGTACCCTTGATTTCATGATAACAATCTACTTCTTATGTATATAAGTCAGCTCTTTCAACTTAATATTACTAATCTTTCCAGTATCTTAAATACAGGCTTCAAAGGCTTTATTTATCTGTAACTCTCACAATTTAACATGTCTCTTTTTCGTCTATATAATTCAATAATCAAATTATCACCACAATCCTTTGGCATTTCTTTCTATATCCCAGATCTTTACCAGTATTGTGTGCATCTACTAAGCCTTAACCGTTGCTATTGTTACATCTGATTTTTTATATTTTCATTATTTCTTCTTACATTAATAGCATTTCCGACTTCAATCGATGTTTTGTATTGGTTCTTCTTCTGAAGGAAAATTCTCCAGTTCTTTACACGCATGCACAGTGTTTGATAGTTTGCAAAATAGTCTTTCATCTCCAGTTGACTTCCTCTTTCTTAATTGAATATTTCCATTTTCATCTTTGATAATTTCTACCTCTCTTACATCCTTTCTTTCATTCTCGCTCATGTAATTCTGCAAATCTTTTTTTTCCCTCCTGTTTTCCCATCATCTCATGTCTCTCTCTCCTGGCTTCTTTTGCAATCACTACGATTCTCTTTACTCCTCTCCTTATCCGCCTGTTTCTCACTGGTTTGGTAATTATCTTTCCACCTTCTTCTGGTTATACTGTTTAAAACTCTTGATTCCACATCCATGTTTCTTTTTTTAGGTTGCTGTATGTTATTTATCTTCCCACACATCTCAGCTGCTGGTGGCACTGCAATCTCTTTCATAACGTCACACTTCCCCTCAGGTGATTCTGACGTTCCATTGACTTATCTCTCTTCTCTGGCTTCACTCTTTTCATCTGAAATCTATTACTTTCTCCACCTACACTTTCAAGTTTAATCCTCTTATTGTTCGGTGGGGATTTTCTTTTACTTATTGCCACAACCAGTTTTTGTTGAGCTACAATAGATTCATTTAATATAACATTAACATTCATGATAATTATTTGGATATCCTCCCTAACCAAAAAATAGTCAACCTAAGTCCCATTTTTTTCTAAGACTTCTGTTCAAAATGTTTGTATTTAAAATTACCAGATTCATAGCTACTGCTAATTCTAACAATCTCGTAACATCCTTGTTTTTTTCTTTCAGAACCTATTCAATATATTCATTTAATTTTTCACTGAAATCCTCCTTCACATATACACTAAAGCTTTGTGTTGAAGGGTGTACGCGGTGATGGTATACCATACTCTCTCATATGTCACCAACATGAGGCTTATTAGTGTGTCACTAATATGACGGACTTTTTTTACATTCTCCAGCAAATCTGAATGGAAAATAAGTCCTACCCCGTTGCTCTTGTATCTGCCCCTTACCAAGCTTTAACTTTTTTCCCATAAATTTAGTTTCGTGTATGCATAAACATACATATATACACTATATGCTTACAGCATTACAATGCCAGGACCTTGGCTAATAAGAGGATGTGTTACTAGAAGAGCTGAAAGAAATAAAATTGGATATAGTAGGATTGAGTGAAATTAGAAGAACCTGGGGATCCTATATAGACTTAAAAGAGAGCCAAATTTATTTCTTCAAAGAACGGGAAATGAACAAAGGGATTGGAGAGGATTTTCTTATTGATAGCAATAATCTTGCAGGTAATATAATACCTTTTTATTACTAGTGATAAAATTGCAGGATTAATCATCAAACTAGATAAGAAATATAAACTGAATATCATTCAAACGTACTCACCAACAACATCCCATACACAGAAATAAATTAAAAGATTTTATGATGGCCTAGAGATATCTATGGAAAAGCATGAAACTCAATTTTACATTTGTTTTGGGAGATTTCAATGCCAAAGTTGGTCAAAAGAAAATCAGCATCAGGTAAATTTGGAGTGGTCACAAGGAATGATAGGAGACAGGTTTGGAGAATTTCCCGAGAAAAAAATAATCTTAAAATCATGAATACCTTTTATAAGGATTAACATAGCATAAGGACATGGAGACGCCATAATGTAGAAAAAAAAATATTAAATACATTTTATTTATAGTTACAAAGGTAATCTAATTAAAGATTTGACACCGTTAAACAAGTCAAAGTCAAGCAATATTAGAATGGTGAAAAACAAAATTTATTTATACCTAAGAAAAAAAAGATAACTTATTTCAAGAAAGAAAATGAGATTAATATAGCCATACAAAATAGGTTCTCCTATCTCCATGATGAAATGGAAGCAAATAAAAAAAAATTAAGAGTAACTTAACAAAATTTCTATTAGAATCAGTACAGAGATCGGTTGAAAAGTTTCGAAATAAGATTAAGAAACACAGTCAGAAAAGACTAAAAACATAATAAAGAAAGTATTGGAAATGAGGGTAAAACCCAAGAGAGTTGAAATAAAATTGGCCGAACTATCCGAAAAAAATAAACCAACTAAAAACACAAAATATTCATAAACACAATAAGATCAAATTGTACGAATCACTAAAGAAAGGTAGAAGCATAAAGTTGATGAAAAGAAGACTTATAACAGGTGTTGTCTTTAAAGAAAGTAAATGGAAATATAATTAACAATAGATATGGTGATCAAAATTGAAGAGGATTTCCATACAATGCTATATAATAGTGATATAATAGTGATATAAGAATGAACTTTGCCAAGAGAAATAATGAAACACCGAAGCTAGTATATAACGTAACAATAGGGGAAGTAAATAAAGCATTAAAAGGCATGAAGAGAAGTAGAGCAGCAGGCGACGTTGGTCTAAAAATATTTTCAATAATAGGTGGAGAATTTATTGTAGTAAAACTCGCTGAACTTTAAACATAATGTCTGCAAGAATACTCTATACCTAAAGCTTGGAAAAATTTTGTCATTATGCTAATTCATAAAAAGAAAGACACAAAATACCTGAAAAAATACTGCGCAATAAGTTCTCTTTCTGTAATAAGTAGAATATTTATAGACCATATTAGGCCGTAAAGAAATCGAGATAGGCTTTAAGGGGCCCGTCCGGTATGCCAATATATAGGGGTATTGAACAAAAAGCACAAAATTCTGATAGAAAATAGCTGAGCTTCGTTTAAAGGTTTAAAGATCGGTCATGAATAGCAGAGGCAAGTGACAGTGACATTACCCTATCAAGCAGTGCAATGCCCTAGAGACTAACCATATATCTATGATCATCGCCCAAGCCCCCTCTCCACCCAGGCTAGAACCAAGGAGGCCCGGGCAATGGCTGCTGATGAATCAACAGATAGACCTATAGACTCCCCCAAACCTCCATCCTTAGCTCACAAGGATGGTAAGATTGTAGCGACCAAAGGAAATAACGAGTTTGAGCGGGACTCGAACCTCAGTTCGGTGTTCACTAGTCAGGGACGTTCCCAGATTGGCTACCACAGCCCGTGTGGCAAAGGCGAATGCATATACGAAATATTTTGTCAAAATTCCTCCTACTATCAGAGTTACGGGGTAGTTAGTAAAAGTAACCCAATAAGCCAGTAACATTAATCCTTCCAAGAAAATGCATAATTCCTTCTGTTATCGTAAATTTGGATAATTTTAACATTTTGATAAAAAAAAATGTGAGTAATGGCATCTGCATAGATTCCATGAGTCACAACACGAAGTATTACACCCTTTGGTCACCAGTGCAAGGACAAACCTCAGAGAAAGTACACGTTTGAGTTTGACCTGTGACATTCACTCGTTTTTACGTCTGTTTTTTCTTGGTTTCGGGAAGAATTTCATCATGCCAAAGAGGAAAAGAAAATTTCAACATCTCGCTAACATAAGCAAGAAGAAAATTGGCTCTAATAAGAGTTCAAGAGTGGGTAATATAGGCGATATTAGTGGAGTTAGTGACAGCGCGAGAGTGAGTGGTGTGGAAGGAGGAGCGGTTACTTTGTCTGACAGGAGACTAAAGAAGCAAGATATTGAGCAAATGGATTTTCATTTATGATTAGATTATACTAGATAACATTGTTTTGGTTCATTAATATCCCAAAATTAACATTAAATTCATAATAATCATGATTAATTAATATTAACTTTGAATGCCGTATATCAATACTATACTTATTGACTTTCAAATTCTATAATCTCCCTTACTTTTAAAGATATGGCATTGTAATTTGTTATTATAAAACAACAGAATGAAGCCTTTTTTTTCCAATTTTCTTATATATTTTTTTCTCTGAATGTTTTTCCCTTTATTTATAGGTTTTATTTTTTTTTTTACCATAATGAAAAAAAAAAAATCCTATCCAGCAAAAAAATCACTTTTAGGAAAAAAAAAACATGATTGGATTGGAGGTCTACATTACGTCTATATAGGGTAGTAATCCCAGGTTTTAATATCAATTATCAAGGGAGGACATAGAATTCGAAAAACACTCAATTTGAGGAAAAATCACCCGGTGCCGCGAAACTGAAGGTCAGAGGCAAAAATACTATGCAGTTTGGAGATGTCCTAAGTCATCTTATCAAGTGGTATGAATGTCAATGTTCTTTACTTAAAAAACGGCATTAGCCGGCCGGCCACTTAATCAACCAAGAGAGCAGGCAGGCTTCAGATGTGGATATTCAACAATTGACCATATCTTTGTAATTAACCAGCTAATGGAAAATGATCAAAAGAGTATGACAAAACGCTATGTATTGCATTTATAGACTATGAGAAAGATTGGGATTTTGTCATAACTTCAGCAGTAATGAAAGCCCTTCCTTATGAGGATGATGATGATGATAAGATTGTCTCTACATTATGGGGCGACACGGGCTCTTGCGCCTTGGCATCCGATATATTAGATAAATTTTTTTCTAGTATTTGCCCCTTATATTATGATGCTTTTATATCAATATATATCTATCATTACTTAGGGTAATGATATTCTAGTGTCCTTATTCCTACAATAATAATATGGAATCATTATATAGATCACCTGCTCTGCTGGAGTCTTCTTTATATTGATGATATTTTACTCGAACATATTTCTCAGCTTAGACAGGAGACCCCCATCTCATTATTCAAAGCATTCCTAGAATATTTAAGAATTAAGATTGGGAAATTATAGAAATTGATATTAATTTAGAATACCTAAACAACTTAAAAATTTCAGATGTCATAGTTATGTTTAAGGAATCATTGGAGAAATTACAAAAGATGATAGAAGATTTGGATAGAGAAAGCTGAAATGTAAAACTGAAAATGAATATGAATAAAACTAAGATCATGGTTAATGATAATGCAGTGATACAGCAAATAAGAGTTATGGACCAACATCTAAAAATTGTTAAAGCACACATGTACGTAATTAGGACAGATATAACACTAGACAGTCTTGCATCAGAAACCTGGAGCCTTACTAAAGTCTTAGAACAAGCGAGTTTCAACTGAAAGAGCTATAGAAAGAATAATGATGGAAATATCACTGGATGACAGAAAACTAGAGCAACATGGATGTGAGAGCACACTATAGCAGAGGATATTCTAAAAAACATGTAAGAAAAAGAAAAGGACATAGGCAGGACATATAATGAGAATGAGAGATAATAAATGGATATTAAAGATAACCGAATGGGTGCCTAGCGATTGTGAAGGAAGCAGGGGAAAGAAAACAAGACGATGGATTGACAAAATAAGAAAGTTTGCGGGTGTGGACTGGCATAAAAATATCATAACCAGACGCAAGTGGCAGGACATGTCTTAAGCCTTTGTTCTACAGTGTATTTCGCCGGTCGTCTCTATTTTGAGCTTTTAAATCAATATTTTCTCTATTCGTCATCTCCTACTTCACGCTTCATAGTCCTCAGCCATATATATATATATATATATATATATATATATATGTATATATTTATATATGCATATATATGTATATATATATATTTGTATATATATATATTTATATATATATGTATATTTTTATATATGCATATATATATTTATATATGCATATATATATATATATATATATATATATATATATATATATATATATATACACACACAAACATTCTGAGTAGGTTCTACCTTAAATAGGTGATAGACATTTTGCACTGTCATGCTCAGCAAAGCTGGTCCAGCGTACTGATGAAAAATTGGCCAAATCACAGTCGAACAGGCCCCGTTTCCAAACTGAACCCTACAATATACAATTTCAGGACCCGTTTAGGGAAGAATGTCTTGCTATGTTACCAGAACAGCTGAAATAAATAAATTGAAATATAATAGGATAAAGAAGTACTGGGGATCATATATAGTTAAAAGAAGGTCATATAGGCTATTTTCCTTCAGGGGACATGAAAGGAACAAAGAAAATGTATTGTTTTTTATTGATAAAAATCTTGCAGGCAACAAACGAATTTTATGGTCTACAGATAGAATTAATCGATTGATCATCAAACCAATAAAAAGTATATCTGGCAATATCTCATACAGAAGAAGAAATTGATAATTTTCATGAAGATTTGCAGATATCATTAAAAACAAAAAATCGGCTCAATTTACATTTGTTTTGGGTGATTTCAATGCTATAGTAGGGTAAATGAAGAGAGGAGAATCAGCTGTTATGAAATTTGGAGTAGTCACAATTCTGAGAGAAAGAATTGAAACAAACATGGAAAATAGAAATGGAGAAAGCTAAAGTAAGAAAAGGAAAAAATAGATTCTATTCTTATTGAAAGGTTAATAAAGTTTAAGATTTAACAGTCTTAAACAAATTATAGTTAAGCGACCTTAGTATGGTGAGAGGTAAAATTTGTCCACATCAAAGGATTGAAAAAGAAAGACTAATTTGAAGAAAAAAAAAATTAACAATACATTGACAAGGGAAAAATCTAATGAGTTTACATTAGCAGTATAATTAGGTACTCCCAGGTGCAAGATGCAATGGAAGCAAGTAATGTAGAGATCAATAATAAGTTAGCAACATTTATATTAGAATCAGCACAAAAGATAGGTGGAAAAGTTCCTAAAAAAAGAGTAAAGAAAGAAGGCAGAGAAAAATCTAATACAAATAAGAATGAAAATGAGGTTAAAATCCGAAAAAGTTTTAAAAGAATCAGCAGAATTATCTAAAATAATAAACAAAATCAGAACCCAGAACATTCGTAAACAAAATTTTCAAAAAATTGAGTAAACTGAAAAAAA
Source organism: Palaemon carinicauda (assembly GCF_036898095.1). NCBI lineage: Eukaryota > Metazoa > Arthropoda > Malacostraca > Decapoda > Palaemonidae > Palaemon > Palaemon carinicauda. Next base: position 9,821 of record NW_027171639.1, read on the forward strand.
AGGATCGTGGTGCTAAAAAGTATTTTCCCTAAAGTATGAGAAATGTAAATATAAAAAAAGATACGTTCAAAAGAATTGCAGATGATTTCCATACAATGCTATACATTAGTAATATTAATAAAATTGTTGCAATAGAAATAATGAAATACCGCATCCGGCGCCGAAACTAACAGTATGAGAAGCATTAAAAGGCATTAAAAGAGGCAAAACTGCAGGATAAGATGCCCTAACATTTGATTTAATAAGAGACAGGAGAGATTTTATTGAAGCAAAACTTGCGGAACATTATACAAAATGATTGAAAGAATACTCTATACCTACATCTTGGAAAAAAAAACTGTATAATTATACGGATTCACAAAAAGGGAGACAAGTTTACTATTAGTAATATAAAAGAATTTTAAAAGATTGTATTATGCTGAATACCTAGACTTTAATCAGACAAGAGAGCAGGCAGCTTTTAGATGAGGATGTTCAAAAACTGACCATAACCATATAATTAACCAGCTAATGGAAAAATCAACGTATAACAACCCACTATGTATAGCATTTATATACCACGAATAAGCTTTTGAATCTCTCAAAATTCAGGAGTAATAAAAACCCTTCAGAAGTATGGAATAGATGAATATTATTATAGAACACTGGACGATATCTTTATGGTAAGTACAACAATGCTAAAACTACATCCAAATAGTGAGAAACTTCTCAATTAGTAAATACTTGGACAGAGAAACCATTTCTCCTAAAGTATTTACAGCGGGCCTGGACGTTTATAATGATTTATATTGGGAAAATATTGGAATCAATATAAATGGGAATGTCTTAACAACATAAGATTTGCAGATGGCGTAGTTCTGTTAAATGAAATAAGGGAGGTATTTCAATAAATGATAGAAGATTTGAGTATGGAATGCAAAAATATAGATATTTTTATTGAATAAGATTTTCCACAAGACATGTAAACAAAATTAAAAAGATAAGCATGTGATGCAGAGCTTTTGGGAAATGAAATGATATTATGGAAAGTAAAACCCACTTTCTGTAAAAAGAAAAGTACTTAATCATATAATCCAACCACTATAAAGTTATGCATAAAAAAGTTAAAACCTTAATAAAGCATCACAATATAAACTTTTTCAAACTCTAAGAGGTATTAAAAGAATAATGATAGGATTGATACTAACGGACAGAAAAGAGCAACTTAGGCACAAAAGTAAACTTAGTAGAGGATATTCTAACAACGAGTAAGAAAAGGAAATTTGTGTGTTTTGCTGGAGGGTCCAAGGGAAGTCAGTCCTGGAAAATAGAGTG
>NW_027171640.1:0-2500 GCF_036898095.1 Palaemon carinicauda
TTTTAGTACTAATCTGAAATACAAAACCAAAATTGGGATGGTATTTGTAAAACCTCTTCCTGTTACTTGTGATTGGATTTTTCTCCCGTTGGGAGAATGACCGGGATCTTAGAATGCTAATTTGGATCACCCCTCTGGACTGGAGAGGATTGAAAAGTACTTTTCTAATGGGTTTGCCAATGTGTAAGAGGTCTTCTGGCAAAACGTCTTAATAGGTTCGCTGAAGATAATCATTTATTCCCTAGTTTTACACTTTGGTTTTTGTAAAGGTCTTAGAGCATGATAAATGACATAGGCCATACTTTGACCATATGTTAAATGCTTTAAAAATCTACGTTTCTTATGGGTTTCCAATTCGGAAGAGCCTGCATCATGGCAAATGTTGCCTGCTGTTGTTTTTTTGCTTACTTGAATGTTTTAAAAGGCTACATTTCTTATTGGTTGTCAATGTGCAAGAGCCTGCGTCATGCCAAATGACGCATGGCGTCGTTTTCACCCTTTGATGAATGATTTAAAAAAAGAAATATGTTTCTTATGGGGTGCTAATGTGCAAGAGAACACGTCATGGCAAATGACGTATGCTGTCGTTCTGAGCCTGGGTTGAATAATTTAAAAGACTACGTTTCTTATGGGTAAAAGCCTGTGTCAAGCCAAATGATGCATGGCGTCGTTGTGTGCCAAGTGGAATATTTTGAAAAACTATGTTTCTTATTTGGTTACCAATGTGTATGGGCCTGTATCATGACAACTGACGTAAACATTCGTTTTTGTCCTTGTGATGAATTCTTAAAAGAAAACAAAAGTAAAAAAAACTTTTTTTTTTTTTGGTTTGGTGATGTGCGGGAGCCTGCATCATGGCATATAAGGCAAGTCTTCGTTTTGTCCTAGTGTCGAATGGTTTTAAAAACTACATTTCCTATAAGGTGCCAGTGTGCAAGAGACTGCATCATGCCAAATGATATATGGTGTTTTTTTTTACCCTCTGTTGAATATTTTTAAAGAAATAGGTTTCTTATGTGTTGCAAATGTACAAGAGGCTACCTCTTGCCAAATGACGCATGCTGACGTTTTGAGCTTTTAATTGTTGACAATGTGCATGAGCCCGCATCATAACAATAACGTAAGCTTCCATTTTGTTCCAGTGGTGAATGCTTAAAAAAAAAAAAAAAAAAAATGTTTCTTATGGATAGCCAATGTGCATGAGCCTGCGTCGAGGCAAATAATGCAAGCCTTCATTCTGTCCCCGTATTGAATGCTTTGAAAGACTGCATTTCTTATGGGTTGCCAATGTACAAGAGACTACATCATGCAAAATGATGAATTCCGGAGCTCTGAAACTTGTGTTGAAAGCTTTAAAAACTACGTTTCTTATGGGTTGCCTATGTGCAATAGTCTGTGTCATACCAAATGAGGCATTCCGTCGTTTGGAACCTGCGATGAATGTTTGAATAAAACTTCGCCGTTGCAAGTGACACAAGCCTTCATTTTGTCGATGTGTTGAAATGGTTCAAAAACTACGTTTCTTATCTGTCTCCATTGTGGAAGCTGCTGCATCATGCCAAATGACACATGCTGTCAATTTGACCCGGTGTTGAATGGTTTAAAAAATATTTCCTTTGTGTTGCTCATGAGCAAGAACTGCCTCAAGCCAAGTATTATATCCTGTCATTTTGAATGTTGAATGTTTTAAAAAGCCATCCCAAACAGTTCAATAAGTGAAGCTCCAAGCAAGCAAGTTGTATATGATATTTACCTGAACATAATTAACCTAAGTATATCACAATCCTGTTTTCCTAGCTGTGAAAAAACTGTGTTGATCAGACCAATATATAAAGGAAAAGGTGACGTAAACGAGCTAAATTCATATAGGCCCATTTCAAATTTATCCTACATGTCGAAGCTTATTACAAAATCATAAGTGAGCAATTATGAGCGCATATTGATGAGTTAGAGGTATTCCGGGAAAATCAATCGGCCTACAGAGCTAATCACTCTACAGAAACTACCTTATGCTCAATAATGAAGATATGATAGGTCTTCTTGATGAGGGAAAGTGTGGAATTTGGATTATGTTAGATCTTAGTGCTGCTTTATATACTGTTATGCACGAGTACTTACTTGACGACTTAAAGTCTATTGGAGTGACTGAGGAAGCACTGGAATTTTTGCGAAGTTACTTAATGAATAGGAAGACTATTGTAGAAGTTTCTGGAAACCGATCAAGTGAGAGAATTATTATGAAAGGTGTAGCACAGGGTAGTGTTCTGGGCCTTATCTTGTTCAACATATATACTATCGGGCTATCACACATCTTGAAAAAACAAAAAAGTGGGATTTAAACTATATGCAGATGATACTCAGTTCTACCTTTCAATTTCAATAACACAAGATACAAAGAAGAAAATTGATGAGATAATGACAGAAATAAAAACATGGATGCAGAGGAAAAATCTTAAATTAAATGATGATAAAACAGAATGTATGTTTTTGGCACAAAGGT
>NW_027171640.1:12500-30000 GCF_036898095.1 Palaemon carinicauda
CTAAAGAAAGCTCAGAACATCTACTTGAAGAACAGAATAAAGATAGACTAAAGCAACATGCATCATTAGAAAAGATTTTAAGTCCAGCTAAAAGTGTTGTAAATAATGACATAAACATGTCATTAGACAATACCAACATGGAAGAAGACAGTCCATCACCTGAAACTGTCAATCATCTTAAAGAAAATAAGAAGAGAGAGAGAGAGAACCCCAGAAGGGAGACCGCCAGAAAATATTGATAAAGAATCAGCATTAAAAAGTTTCCCTATAAGAAATGACCCTAAGATAAAACGTTTAAATGAAAATAAATCATAATTTGCACTCATGATAGCAAACTCACGATACTTCAATGGAATTGCCAAGGCCTCAGAGCTAAATATGAATCTTTGAAAATAGTATTTAAGGAAAATTTCCGAATCCTATTATCCTTGCAAGAAACAATGCTAGGCCAAAATAAAGTATGTCTTAGAGAATATTTATTTTATCATAATGAAGTATAGGAACATGAAGGTAGACATGGTGGGTGCACATTACTGGTGCGACGAGATGTCATCCACAACAAGATTACTTTACAAACAAATCTTCAAGCAGTAGCCGTGCAAATGCATTTAAAACGAGCATACACCATATGTTCCTTATATATGCCACCCAATCGAGGTGATCAAAACCTGAAGCAAGAACTTGATAACTTGATAGATCAGCTTCCTAAGCCCTTTTTACTCTTGGAAGACTTTAACGGGAGACATCCTATGTGGGGGGATATTATTTCCAACTCCCGAGGCAATCAAATTTTTTCTTTCATTGAGGAGAAAGAGCTTTCTGTTTTGAATACTGGAGCACCAACACATTTTCATGTACAAAATGGAACTCTTTCATCTATAGATACCTCATTATGCACTCCTGAGTGCTCTTTAGATTTTTCATGGGAAGTAATGGATGAAGGTATTGGAAGTGACCCTTTTCCATTCGTAATTAAATTATTTGATGAAATAGCTGCACCAAGATCTCCAAGATGTGTAATTGATAAAGCTAATTGGGCGTTGTTTACTATGCTTATATTTGTAGAAATTGATGCTGATAATTTTCCCACCATAGAGGAAGCCCTTGAATTTTTTAATAAAATCATTATAGATGCCAGTAATAAGCCAATTCCTCGAACTACAGGTCAGTTTAGACGAAAGCCGGTCCCTTGGTGGAATATTCAATGTCAAATAACTCCTAAAGTTATTCGAGCTGCATTTACTAGATATCGGCATCCTCCTTGTAATTATTACTTAATTTGTTATAAGAAAGCAAGAGCCAAGTTTAGATACCAAATCAAACAGGTTAAGTGCCAGTCTTGGATAAACTTTATATCCAAAACCTATTGGAAGACTAACTTAACGAATGCCTGGACAAAAATAAGAAAGATTAGCGGGAAACATATACCTTTGCCATCACCTGTAATTGAATGTAACGGTCAAATATTACAAAATCCAGAGAATGCAAGTGAAGCATTAAAGATAATTTTTCCAAAATCTCCTCAAAAAATCCTACATCTATGTATCACCAACACAGTATACAAGAAGAGAATCGCCCTCTCGACTTTGGAGCTATAAGGATAGAATCATATAATTTGCCTTTCAGCATGCAAGAGCTTTTGTCAGCCCTGCCTACATGTAATGATTCGGCTCCTGTAATTGATAATATCGCCTATTCAATGATTAAACAATTACCCACAGAATCTAAATCTTTTTTACTCAGTATCATCAATAGAATTTGGAAAGAGAGTCTATTCCCTAATATTTGGAGCATTTGTATAATTTTAGCCTTTTGGAAACATGGAAAAGATAGCAAAATTATGACCAACTATTGGCCTATTGCATTAACCCTGGAACGGTACGGTGGGTCGTCCGCGACCCCGAGCGTCAAAACAAAAGAGGTTTTTATCACGTGACTCACCCCCGTGATGGAATTTGTGGGTGATCGACCTGCAGTCGGTCACTTGCCCACACGCTCTGGTAGTGTACAGACATGCTTTGCTCTAGCTCTACTCCTTCCCAGATTTCTGAGACATGTCGGGGTCGTTCGCGACCGAGTTTACCCTTCTAAGGTAAGTTGCATTATTATCAAAGTTATTACGTATTATGAAATTGTCGTAGAATGGTGCAACTTGTATAGGTTATCAGATGTGGAAATTCTTGGTGAATTATTTAGCTACCACGTACATGATTTTTTTTTTAATTGAAATGCCGTTCATCACCACGAGGACCATTTTACCGCGAGTGCCCCTTTTTCGGTTTTTTGCATTTTTTGGCCAAGTCATTTTTCCGTAAGAAATTGCCAAATAGTGTCGCAAAACTTTTGCTTTTTCAGTGTTGGAAAGTGTGTATAGATGATCTGGCTACCCATGCGTGACTTTGTTTTTGTCAGGTACGCCGTAGATATTGGTATGTGGGGTATTTAACTGCGGTTGCCAATTTCTGTTTTTTTCAATATTTGTAAAAATTTACTGCGGCGTAAGGAATTGCCATATAGTATTGATTTTTTTTCATGTTTATTTGTTCGAAAGTGTGCCTTGATGGTTGGGCTAACCCGTGCATGTCTTTTTTTTATCTGAGATGCCGTATATTAGAATGTTGGCCATTTTTCCGCGAGTGCCCCTTTTTCAGTTTTTTTCATTTCTTGGCTAAGTCATTTTTCCGTGAGAAATTAGCAAATAGTATCGCAAAACTTTTATTTTTATAGCATTGGAAAGTGTGTATAGATGATCTGGCTACCCATCGGTGACTTTATTTTTGTCAGATACGCCGTAGATATTGGTATGTGGGGTATTTAACTGCGGTTGCCAATTTCTGTTTTTTTCAATATTTGTAAAAATTTACTGCGGCGTAAGGAATTGCCATATAGTATTGATTTTTTTCATGTTCATTTGTTCGAAAGTGTGCATTGATGGTTGGGCTAACGCGTGCATGTCTTTTTTTTTATATGAGATGCCGTATATTAGAATGTTGGCCATTTTTTCGCGAGTGCCCCTTTTTATTTGCTTTGCATTTTTTTGCTTAGTCATGTTACCGTAATGAATTGGCAAGTTTTGTCGTAAAACTTATATTTTTATTGTGTTGGAAAGTGTTTCTAGATGATCTGGCTACCCATGCATACCTTTTTTTTTTAGCCAGATATGGCGTATATAGGTATGTGTTCGATTTTCCTGGGTTTGCTATTTTTTCGTTTTTTCCCATTTCTTTCGGAATTACTACGTACTAAGTAACTATCACAGAGTAATGATTCATTTAGATGTTTATTTGTCGGAAAATGTACCTTGATGGTTTGCCTAGCAGGTGGCTGATTTTTTTTTTTTTCTGAATGGACCACCATTAGCACGTTGCTATTTTTCATCGGGTGCCCTTTTTTATTTGTTTTGCATTTTTTTGCTTAGTCATGTTACCGTAATGAATTGGCAAGTTTTGTCGTAAAACTTATATTTTTATTGTATTGGAAAGTGTTTCTAGATGATCTGGCTACCCATGCCTACTTTTTTTTAGCTAGATATGGCATATATAGGTATGTGTTCGATTTTCCTGTGTTTGCTATTTTTTCGTTTTTTCCCATTTCTTTCGGAATTACTACGTATTAAGTAACTATCACAGAGTAATGATTCATTTAGATGTTTATTTGTCAGAAAATGTGCCTTGATGGTTTTCCTAGCACGTGGCTGAAGTTTTTGTTTTCTGAATGGACCACCATTAGCACGTTGCTATTTTTCATCGAGTGTCCCTTTTTCAGTTTTTTTCATTTCTTGGCTAAGTCATTTTTCCGTGAGAAATTAGCAAATAGTATCGAAAAACTTTCATTTTTATAGCATTGGAAAGTGTGTATAGATGATCTGGCTACCCATGCGTGACTTTGTTATTGTCAGGTACGCCGTAGATGCTATTGGTGTGTGGCGTGTTTTCCTGCGGTTGCCAATTTCTGTTTTTTTCAATATTTGTAAAAATTTACTCCGGCGTAAGGAATTGCCATATAGTATTGATTTTTTTTCATGTGTATTTGTTACAAAGTGTGCCTTGATGGTTGCGCTAACACGTGCATGTCTTTTTTTTATCTGAGATGCCTTATATTAGAATGTTGGCCATTTTTTCGCGAGTTCCCCTTTTTATTTGTTTTGCATTTTTTTGCTTAGTCATGTTACCGTAAGGAATTGGCAAGTTTTGTCGTAAAACTTATATTTTCATAGTGTTGGAAAGTGTTCCTAGATGATCTGGCTACCCATGCCTATCTTTTTTTTTTTTTTTTTAGCCAGATATGGCGTATATATTTGTTACTGTTTTTAGAATGATATATTGTTAATTTATTCTCATCATTAATTTATTTCCTTATTTCCTTTCCTCACTAGGCTATTTTTCCCTGTTGGAGCCCTTACTTGGAGCATCTTACTTTTCCAACTAGGCTTGAAGCTTGGCTAATAATAATATAGGTATGTGTTCGATTTTCCTGGGTTTGCCATTTTTTCGCTTTTTCCCATTTCTTTCAAAATTACTACGTACTAAGTAACTATCACAGAATAATGATTCATTTAGATGTTTATTTGTCGGAAAATGTGCCTTGATGGTTTGCCTAGCACGTGGCTGAATTTTTTTTTTTTTTTTTGAATGGACCACCATTAGCACGTTGCTATTTTTCATAGAGTACCCTTTTCTATTTGTTTTGCATTTTTTGGCTTAGTCATGTTACCGTAATGAATTGGCAAGTTTTGTCGTAAAACTTATATTTTTATAGTGTTGGAAAGTTTTTCTAGATGATCTGGCTACCCATGCACGACATTGTTTTTTGCCTCAGATATATTGGTAGGGGATCCATTTTTCATCGAATGCGTATTTCTAATTTTTTCTCATTCTTTGCAGATATCCAAATGGCAAGTAGGAGGCAATCATTGGGCTTGGATGCCATAAATCAGCTCTTAGAGCAGTTCGATAGTGATGTCGATGATGCTTTGGAGATTGATGACATCAGTGACGACGAATTCATCAATATCGATGAGTTGGAGCAGGAGGTCAGGGAGGAACAGGAGGTGACCCAAAATCATGAGATTATCGCCTTAGGGAATGGTGATGGAGAAGCCGACGACGATGCGGGGGAGGAAGAGGGGGTTGGGGCTTCTGGTTCTCATGTTTTCCCAGTCAGCACGATAACAAGTCCTGTGCCATCGACTTCACGTGGTCCGCCCCCAGTAATGGTACCGGTACCTCAGCTCACGCCAGTGGAGGAGAGAAGCAGGAAGAGGAGAAGGGGGGATCTACAGGCAGCCAGGGGGACGGCAATCACCCACATTGATGCTGAATCGGTGAAAGGTCGCGACGGTACTGTTTGGCATAGAGACCCAAATCGCACCCTCCCCCATATGTTCACACCAAGGATTGAGCCTGGGGGTCCCACTTCTCTCACGTTGGGAACGAGCAAAGTGTCCGACATTTTCTCGCTCTTTTTGAGCGACCGCATGCTAGCCGAGGTTGTTTTGTATTCTAATGAACGCCTTGCCCTATTGAGGAGTCATTATCATCATAAGGGTAACGTTGCCCTCAGGGACGTTGACCTGAGGGAACTGAAGGCGTTTATTGGTATCCTAATAATGACGGCACTCGGCAGTGCGGGCGGACAACCATACACCGACGTGGGACATGTGGAACCTCACAGAGGGAAATCCTTTGTACAGATGTACAATGAATGAGCGTCGTTTCACCCTGTTGGTGAGTGTAATTCGGTTCGATGATTCGGCCACCAGAGAAGAGAGGGTGAAAGTGGATCGCCTCGCACCCATTAGAAAACTCTTCGATCACGTGGTGACCAATTGTCGAAACAATTACACCCCAGGACCACATCTGACTGTGGATGAACAGCTTGTCCCTTTCCGGGGGCGCTGTCCATTCAAGATGTACATACCAAATAAACCTGCAAAGTAAGTAAAATTCTTTGTTTTTTATATTTGCACATGTTATTATTGTTTTGAAATTATAAAAAATTGTTTATATATATATTTTTGGGCTCAAGCCATGTCGTCCTGATGGAAGTTCCTATAGGGTAGCTTCCTAGGGTATATTACAACTACGGCGATATTCCCAGAGAATTTACCTTAAGGTACCAGAATTCTAACTCCTGGAGCGAGTATCCCTCGTGAAAGGGATATCGCGACATATCAGAGGACGTATTCTTGACACGCCACATGGCAATCTGCATCCTGGACAGAGATTTCGTCTCGTAGGAGGGATTGGCAAGAAACGAATTCGGGAAAGAAAAAGGGGAGCCGCTCCCAGGGCTTCCCTATCCTCCGATTTGTATGCGTGCCTGGCGCCAATCCTGGCGCCATCTGTATTCCTTTTTGCGTAGCTTAACAACTCGGTGTTTTTTCCTGTTTTTCTCGCAAATCTTGGATTTTTTCTACTTTTCATGGCTTCTCCGTCTTCGTCGGCCTCTGATAAGTTGAGTATAATGTCTTTTATGTATAAATGTAGGCTCTTGGTAAATTTTTGAGTGATTAATAGGATTAATCTTTGATACAAGAGCCGTAGCCTACCAGAGGCGTCCTGGACGCTGTCGCTCGCTAGGTATGAGTTTAGTTAGTCAGAGCAACATTCCTGGTTGTTTTGCTTTAATAATTTTAGCTATTTAGCGTTACATAGGATTTCCTTTCATGCTTAGTATTATTTTGGCGAAGTATTCGCCATTCTGGCCTACGCTAGGCCATGTAGCCTAGTCGTTTGGTCCTAGTACTTCATGCATGATTTTGGTTTTTCCGAGTGTAATAAAAATTCTATCGAAGCTTTAGGCTATGTTTTATACATTTAAGACTGTGTGGAATATTTCCAAGATAGTATATGAGTGAGTTTCGGTGATTTAGGTAATGGATTCTCTTGGTGCCTAGGCTAAGTTGCTTATGGAGCCTTAGTATACTTTATCATACTCCCCTGTTGCTTTCTTTTCTTCGGAGAAGGTATGCAATTCCTTTCCCTCTGTTTAAGCCTTGGGCTTATCCCTAAGTGGTTTTTTCCGAATTTATTTTCGATAAAACTATACTGGGGTGTTACTGTACCTTCCTGTTCCTGTAGTATGGTTCAAAGAGGGACAGAACAACAGAGTTTTTTAGTCTGAGTCTGTGTTTGTCTGGCTTGGGGCAGAGTCTCCCTCGCTGGCCTGTCACAGACAAAGGGGGCTTAGCCTCCTTAGGTCACAACCGAAGGTTTCTGTGGATATGATTCCTTCTTTTGTGATCTACCAGACTAGTCCTTGTTGCTGTTCTCGGGGGAGGATAAGTTTCTTTCCCTGGGAGTAGCAACACCTTCCTTGCTTTGGTGCTCTGGGAGCTGGCAAGTATTGCTGGCCTTCCCCCTTAGATCTCCCTTAGGCTAAGATAAGTTTCTTGGCTGCGGGTGATCTGTCACTAAAGCAAGGTTGGTAGGACCCTCTTGTCCCTTCCCCCTCTTTCTCCGTAATGGCCTAGCCATTACTGTACTGTACGTCGTTCTACATCTGGACCTAGTATAGGTTAGGATGTGGAATTGACTCAGTCCCTTGCCGGCCGGCATTATATTTTTGAGTGCTGCCCGGACCTCTCTTGGTCCCTCATCCATGCCTGCCTGTAGAGCCAGACGGCATTGGTCAGGAAGCCTGAATTAGATTCTCCCCTTCTTTATATGCACTCTTTCGGATTGCCGGGCTTGGAGGTTGTGTACACTCTTATCCCGGCATCCATTCTATTTTTCTTCTAGTGCTGTACCCGACCCGGCAGCCGGGCAGTCGTAGTCCTCTGGTTCTTTTGCTGCCGGCTGGCATCGGTCTTGTACATTTGCCGGCCGGCTTATGTCAGCCCTTGTCTGCCGGTCACCAAGAGTGTGGCCGGCAGCTGGGTACTACCTTGTGTAGTTGCCGGCCGGCAGCCATTGCCGGCCGACATTGGCTGTTGCCGGCCGGCAGTTGCTGCCGGCCGGCACATGCATTTGAACCAGAGTGCTGCCGCCCTATAGCTGTTAAGTAGTATACTTTAAAGCTAGTTATGGTGTGTGCCGGCCGGCACTTGCCGACCGGCACGCATCCCCCTATACTGTAATAGTATTCTTCAGTATAACATATACAGTAAGAAGAAAACTATGGTAAGGGTTTTGGTACAGCACTGTGTCTTCTAACACTATTGTGTTTTCTTGCACATCCCTTTGCTGTTGCCCTATAAATAGGAAAGTGAGTTCTTTCCTGTCTATTATCCAGGATTTTAAAATCATTGCTTAGGTGTGAGCTCCACCTGTTTCCTCTGGAAACCTTGCATTGGTTACTCTAGAAGAGATTAACCATTTGATTTTATTATCTGGAAGGCTGCAACAATGGGTTATGAGGGAAACACAAGTGTGTGTCTTTCCTTTATGAATTATTATGCTATACTATGCATATCCAGTGATACATAGTTCACTTGATACTCATGGAAATTTCTTCTCTTTACAGAAGGACACTCCGAAGTGCGGAAATGCTTTCTGCAACATCCGCAGCAAGAACCTCTGCGGACATGAGTTTTGTAGGAGACACGCAGCATACGCTGTCTCCAAGGATGATCTCCGGTATTGGGACCCTCAGGTATGTACTGTGTGCACTAAACTGATTACTGAGACCTTTGATTCCCCTAGGACGGAGGAATCAAGGGATATAGCTAGGAAGAAGCTTCGTACCTGGGTAAGGGGCTTCCAAAAGAACACTTCTGGCCCTTATCTTCCAAGTGAGAAGATGAGTTCGTATCTTTTCCCTAAGGCATCAGCTGATGCAGTGATTCCCCAGCCTCAAGAGGAGATCCCCTAAGTTCAGATCCAGGTGGATGCTGAAGTCGCGGTCGCGATGCAAGACATCCAGTTAGATGACAGGATGTCTGATGTGGACGAGTGTCTGGAGGAAGACCTCCTGGCAGAAGCCCAGGATGAAGTTCAAGCCCCAGAAGTTGTAGAGGTAGACGTCGACGAGGTGTCGGCTACTCCGGTTCAGATTCCGGAGCCTATTCCCTCAACATCGGCCGGTCTCCCAGTAGAGCTGGGACAGGCCCTCTCTTCTATTGTTGGAATGATCCAACAAATGCAGAAGGAGAATCAGGAGAAGGCGGCTGCAATGGAACTGCGAATGCAGTGCCTTGCAGAATCACATGGGCCCCAGAAAAAGCTCAATGTGAAAGACCTTCCCTTGTGCTCAGATGCTAACCCATGGAGGTATGCTGAGCACATGCCGATGACGACTGGAAAGATCGTCATCTCGGATAAGCTGGGCTCAGTTCCCCTGGAGGAGGTGGAATTCTGGCCCAGCAAGGCATCATATCCGGACTGCTATGTCCGGCTGAGGAAGGAACCAGCTTCAAAGGAGGAGACAGAGCCGAAGGAGGTCATAGTGATGGACCATGCTAAGGCTCAAGCTCTACTTTCATCCTCGATGAAAGAGAGGGGCTTCTCTAACTCAAAGGTAGCCGCATTGAACAGGAAGCTCCCTTCCTTTGTGTCCTTGCCTACTAGAGCCTTCCCCTTTTTACAGAAAGGGTTTCTGACAGTACTAAAAGCAGTCGAGGCCGGCAAGCCTTGCCCCTCCCTAGAGGAGTGTAAACCCTTGTCGCTGGCCCTGCCTATGGACCACAAAGACTTGAAGGACGTCCATCTTACGTTCTCAGTTGGAAAGTTGGAGGCTGATATTGCCGGACGTCAGTTTGGCGAGGACCTCCCTAAACTGTCTGACTTTCTTTTGCGAAGAGAGTTCGATACAAAAGAAAGACTGACTGGCTCCATGTCTCTTCAGACTACTCTCGAGACGATGGCAAGTGACCCCAAGGTCCATGAAATGTTCATGGTAGTGGCCAAGACTCATCTGGCCACAGTGACGAAGGACCTTTATGGCTTCGTCAAGGCGAGGAGAGCTTGTAGGGAGTTTGTGTTTACCTCGGCTACGGTGAGGCACGAGCCAAGGAAACTAATCTCCTCCAACATTTGGGGAAAAGACCTACAGACTTGGTCAAAGAAGTTGTTGATGAGGCTGCCTTGGAGAATAGAAACCTTCTCCAGAAGTGGGGCCTGGCTATCAAAAGAAAGTCTTCCCCGGATGAAGGTCCTCAACCAAAGAGGAAGACTATGAGAACTAGGCTACCGTCTCGGCCAGCCAAGCCTGTTAGACAGCAACAGCAACTGCAATTGCCATTGCTCCCAGTGCCCCAGATCGTGGCACAAACCCCGACCACTTTTCAGTGGGTACCCCAGGCCGTGTCGACACAGTCCACGGCATTCACCCCAGCGTTCGAAGGGCAGTCTACTTCCTTTCGACCAAAGCCTAGAGGAGCAGCCAGAGGCTCGTCTATATGCCCCTCAAGGGGAAGGGGATTCAAGGGTGGTCGTGCTCAGGAAGGCAAGACTTCAGGACGGCAGTCCCAGTGAGGTGATACCGGTAGGAGGGAGACTTCTGAAATTTCGGGATCGGTGGACCTTCGATCCCTGGGCCCACAGCCTACTCAAGAATGGACTGGGCGGGAGCTGGTACAGCACTCCACCCCCGTGCCTTCGGTTTTTCCAACACTCCACCCCCGTTATGGAGGAGTACGTTCAAGAACTGTTGGAAAAAAAAGGTGATCCGAAGGGTGAAGCCCATCAATTTCTAAGGGAGGCTGTTTTGTGTTCCCAAGAAAGACTCGGAAAAGCTCAGAGTCATTCTGGACTTGTCGCCACTCAACAAGTTCATAGTGAATTGCAAATTCAAAATGCTAACACTGCAACACATAGGACCTTACTGCCCAAGAGGGCATATTTCGTCTCTATAGACTTGTCAGACGCCTATTGGCACATTCCAATTAGCCATCGACTCTCCCCCTACCTAGGGTTCAGGCTACAACGAAGACTATACGCCTTCGGAGCCATGCCATTCGAGCTAAACATAGCCCCAAGGATTTTTACGAAGCTTGCGAGCGTAGCTCTCAAACAATTTCGCCTAAAGGGAATTCAGGTAGTAGCCTACCTGAACGACTGGTTGGTGTGTGCAGCATCCGAGACAGAATGCTTGCAAGCTTCCAGTCAAGTGATCCAGTTCCTAGAGTACCTAGGCTTCAAGATCAACAAAAAAAAAGTCTCGACTTTCTCCATCTCAAAAGTTCCAGTGGCTGGGAATCCACTGGGACCTTTTGTCACACCGTTTCTCCATCCCGGCGAAGAAAAGGAAGGAGATAGCGGGTTCTGTCAAGAGACTTCTAGATTCCGAAAGGATATCAAGACGCGAGCAGGAGAGGGTACTGCGCTCTCTCTAGTTTGCTTCGGTGAAAGACCCAGTGCTAAGAGCACAGCTAAAGGATGCAATCGGAGTTCGGAGAAGTTTTGCATCAAACACGCAAAGAGATCTGAGAAGACCAGCCGCTTTGGCTAAGTGCTCTTCTCAGGCCTTGGTCCCAAGCCAGACATCTAAAGAAGTCGGTTCTTCTTCAGCCACCTCCCCCGTCGGTGACGATTCACTTAGACGCCTCGAAGGAGGGATGGGGAGGTCACTCTCATCGGAAAAAAGTCCAGGGGACTTGGTCCAAGCTATTCAAGACCTTTCACATAAAACTTTCTAGAAGCTAGGGCAGTGTTCCTTACCTTAAAGAAAGTCTCCCTGCATCACTTGATCCACATAAGGTTGGTGATGGACAGCGAGGTAGTTGTGAGATACTTGAATCGACAAGGATCGAGGTCACCACCTCTCAACCAGGTGATGTTGGCCATCTTCCGATTGGCGGATAAGAAGAAGTGGTACCTGTCGGCAGTTCACCTTCAAGGAGTCCGCAATGTGACAGCGGACGCTCTATCCAGGTTCACACCGATAGAGTCAGAATGGTCCTTAGACGCAGGATCATTCTCCTTCATTCTGAATCAGTCCCAGAACTGCAGATAGACCTCTTTGCGACGAAAGACAACAAGAAGTTGCCCCTGTACGTGCCCCGTACGAGGACCCCTTAGCGGAAGCAGTGGACGCGATGTCCCTCGACTGGAACAGATGGTCCAAGATTTATCTGTTCCCTCTTCACAACCTTCTGTTGAGGGTCCTCAACAAACTGAGATCCTTCAAGGGGTAGCGGCAATAGTGGCCCACAAATGGCCGAACAGCGTGTGGTTCCTCCTGGCATTGGAACTGTAGCTGAAGTTTCTACCACTACCAAATCCAGTTCTGACCCAGCGAGTCCAGAAGTCAACTGTCTGCGCTTCATTACAGAAAACCCGGACCCTGCAGCTCATGATTTTCTCTCCCTAGCGGTGAGAAAGCGTTTCGGGATTTTGAAAGCCAGCATAGACTTCCTTGAGGAATATAAGTGCAAATCTACTAGAAGGTAATATGAGTCATCTTGGAGAAAATGGGTGGCCTTTTGTCAAGGCGAAGAATCCGCAGGAGATCTTGACAGACTTTTGCTTATCTTTCTTCTCCACCTCCATGGTCAAGGATTGGCAGCTAACACGATTTCAGCGTGTAAGTCTGCTTTGACAAGACCCATTCTATATGCCTTCCAGGTCGACCTAGGTAACGAGATCTTTAATAAAGTCCCGAAAGCCTGTGCTAGGCTCAGACCTTCAGCACCTCCAAAGCCCATTTCATGGTCTTTAGACAAGTTCTTCATTTCGCTTCGCTGTTGAACAATGAAGAGTGTGCGTTAAAGGATTTGACATAAAAAGTTATTTTCCTATTTTGCACTCGCGTCCGGGGCCAGCGTTAGTGAGATTTTAGCCTCTCGAGAGAGGCAGGTCGTGTTCAGTTCCTGGTTGGGAGAGAACTGAACCTGTTTCCGGATCCTACGTTTCTTGCCAAGAATGAGTTACCCACCAACAGGTGGGGTCCCTGGAGAATCTGCCCTCTGAAAGAAGATGCATCTCTATGTCCAGTAGAATGCCTAAAGGTCTATCTTCATAGAACTTCAGACTTCAAGGGTGGTCAACTATTCAGGGGAGAAACATCAGGCTCAAATTTATCTCTGAATCAACTCAGAGCGAAAATCACATATTTTATTCGCAGAGCGGATCCTGACAATACATCCGCAGGTCACGATCCGAGGAAAGTTGCCTCATCCTTAAATTTCTTTAATTGTATGGATTTTGAACATCTCCGTTCATACACTGGCTGGAAGTCTTCCAGAGTGTTCTTTCGCCACTATGCGAAGAAAGTAGAGGAACTAAAGAGATCTGTGGTAGCAGTGGGTCGCGGTGTTAACCCTACTGTTTAACTCTGCGAGGAACAGTGGTCTTAATTGGGACGATTAATTCCAGGGTGAGTGTGTAGTTACATACTGTACTACAAACTAAGTGAGGGCACTGTGTTGCCCATGTAGACTGTTCCATTTCCGAAGGTGAACCTATCATAAGTGCAGACATGTGTGCCGAGCGTTTCTAACGCTAATATCATTGATTTGTAATACAGACTTTTATGACTTTGATACCTCGGTATCTTAAAAGTGGCATTTAATGTTTTTCTTTCAGACAAACAAGCTCTGTTTACTATCATACTTATGCTTAAAGTTTTGGGTTATCCTCTTCTTATGTATATATATATATATATATATATATATATATATATATATATATATATATATATATATATATATATATATATATATATATATATATATATATATATATATATATATATATATATATATATATATATATATATATATATATGTGGTTAACCTGTCTATTTATTGCCTGTCAATAAACTGGTTCGTGAGAACCTTGCGTCTCCTTCACCTGTGTCAATTTATTGGTATAATTGAGCATTCATTCTATGTACCTTATCTGGGATAATTCTAATAGAATTGTTCCTTTATGCAAGCTATGTTGCATTGGTTTTCCTCCTATACGGATATAAAACCTTTGTCCAATACAAGTATTGTGCGGAGAACTGGTCGATATTTCATATTGACGCAGTGGTTCTTTACAAACTATGCTTTACTTAATATAGGGCGAGACCACTATATTAGCTTGCCTGGTATTCATACATAGGTATATGTACTCTTCGAGACTTTTCCAGAGTCTAGTAGGACTCTTCCCTGTAGGGGGCAGGAAGCCCTAACATGGTTTATAGTTAGTTGAAAAGATGTATAACGGTAACATCTTAGGTCTCTAGGTCTAGTCGACCGGGAAAAATTACATCCGGGGAGTACGGCACGTTCTGAGAATCCACAGATACAGTAATGCTCTGGTACACTTCCATCAGGACGACATGGCTTGAGCCCAAAAAATGGATTTTGAGCGAAGCGAAAAATCTATTTTTGGGTGAGATGGCCATGTCGTCCTGATGGACCCGCCCTTGCCTTTCTAAGAAAGGGCTGTAGGACGCCTCCCTACATACAGTATCTGTAGCACCTCGTGTACGCTACAAGGAATACAGATGGCACCAGGATTGGCGCCAGGCACGCATACGAATCGGAGGATAGGGAAGCCCTGGGAGCGGCTCCCCTTTTTCTTTCCCGAATTCGTTTCTTGCCAATCCCTCCTACGAGACGAAATCTCTGTCCAGGATGCAGATTGCCATGTGGCGTGTCAAGAATACGTCCTCTGATATGTCGCGATATCCCTTCCACGAGGGATACTCGCTCCAGGAGTTAGAATTCTGGTACCTTAAGGTAAATTCTCTGGGAATATCGCCGTAGTTGTAATATACCCTAGGAAGCTACCCTATAGGAACTTCCATCAGGACGACATGGCCATCTCACCCAAAAATAGATTTTTCGCTTCCCTCAAAATCCGATATATATATATATATATATATATATATATATATATATATGTATATATATATATATATATATATATATATATATATATATATATATATATATATATATATATATATATATATATATATATATATATATATATATATATATATATTGTGAAGTAAAGAACTTGCTATATGATTTATGTATCTAAATCATAATATATCATTTATTCTATCTCTATCTATGTATAACTTGTTCATTTATATAACTGATAATTTATCTTTCGTATTTGTAAATGTTTTTCTTATATATTTATTATTATTATTATTTTTGTATTATTATTACTATATTGATTAGTAATATAATTGTATATTGCGTATTTTCTTTTATTTTTTTTTATCTTTTTACCTTTATTAGTTACTAATTCCATTTCCCTTCTTCTAGATATGGTATCAAGATTGTATTGGCGTGTGATGCCGATACGCATTACATGTGTAATGCGATTGCGTACTTGGGGAAGGACACTGTCCAGATACCTAGAGGATCGATGCTTGGAGAAGTTTTTACGTCTGATCTTGTGGCACCTTTTCAGAGAAGTGGCCGCACAGTGACGACGGATAACTTTTTCACGACGCTACCGCTTGCTTTGTCACTCTTGGATAAGGACATGCATTTGTGTGGCACCATTCGCCAAAAGCCTTATATTCCTAAGGAACTTACGGAGAAGGTGCTTCCCCCAAAGGACTCAGTGGCAGTGTTCAATTACGAACATAATCTAACTCTACAGTGTCAGCAAATTAGTAGGACTAAGAAGGTGATGCTGTTGTGTTCCCTGCATCATGATCCATCTGAAGTCGAAAAAAGGAAGACCGACATTCAGATGTTTTATAATGCGACCAAGGGAGGTGTAGACACATTCGACCAGATGTGTTCTAAATCTAGTTGTATTCGTAAGTCACGACGCTGGCCTCTGACTCTCTTTTATAGGATATTGAATATAATAATGGTTAATTCTTATATTCTCTATACGTCCATGCCTTTCGCCAAGCCAGTGCCAAAGCGAACGTTCCTCAGAGATATTGCCTATGAGTTGTGTGCTCCCCAGGCAATACATCGGTATCTAACGTCACACAGTTTGTCGAAAGGACTCCGTCAAATCATGGTGGATACTTTCAAGATACCTGAGCAGGTCCCACCAAGACATTGAATTCCCGTTGGCCATAGAAAACTCCTTAAAAGGATTCGCTGTCACAGCTGCCCACCTAGGGACGACCGCAAGACAAACACTGCCTGTCTCCTGTGCAAGAGTCCTGTTTGTCTGGTCCACCAGAGTGTCCTCTGTCCAAACTGTAGCATCTGCCCAAACTGTAACGCAGCGTTATTTGTAAGTTACAACATGAAAATTTTGTTTACTTCTTTTTTGATTGAATATCATCAAATTTTATTACCGAAAATATTATTATTGATTTACAATTTTCTTTTTTTTCGATTTTATTTCCCTTCAAAAAATTTTTTTGGGGTCAGCATTCTAATTTTATATTCGTAAAATAATCGACATTCATCCAGCAACCCACCATACAATTTTTATGTATATCCAAGAATAATTAGATTAGTAAATAACACCTTGAAATTGACATACCCTTCCTACATTTCAGGAGGCAGAACAGGGAGTCTGAGTCAGTGTGGTTGGCGGCCATTTTGTGGACATATCCGAAGCGTAAGTTGCCCTATCTATATATATTCTTGTTCCCTATAGAATTTGTGATATTTTGGTATATTTTTACCTGCATAAAATCATATTATATATTACATATAGGTATATTTTTACGAAATTTCTAAGTACTCAAAAAATGACCTTTAGATATGGCCCCTGATATAAATGTAATTTACAAAATAATGAACATATTTTTACATATTTCTATTCTAGGATAACATGTGTTTATTCCATAAAAAAATTAGCCAGTTCGGATTTCATTTGGGTACCTAAAAAAATTCATGAAATTTGGACAAATTTTTTTGGCCAAAAAAAGTTACCCTTTTTTTCTCATTTCAGATCTTCACCTCTATGGGTCCGATTTCATCCAAAATATAGCAAGATGTGTCCCAAACATTCAAGATTCAATCCCTAAAATTATTTTTGTAAATAGGAGAAATTTTTTTTTATGAATTTTTATGTAAGGTCTTTTTTTTCTACTTATTTTTTAGAAATAATTATAATAAATAGTTTTTCTGCAGATGAGTAGTTTTTATCTTTACAGTAGTTTTAAGCATTCATTTATTTTTTTTTTTTTTTGGTAAAAAAAAAATGAGGTTACTGCAAAAAGAGATTTTTCAAGAATTTTTTTCGGAGTCGGGGTCGCGCGCGACCGAGTATACCCTTAAAGGGGTGTCCGAGGAGCGTACCTATCCAGGGTTAACATCTTGTATATATAAATTGATGTAAAACATGGTGAACGTACGACTGGTAAGGGTTTTAGAACAGAAAGGACTTATTAACCCCTCACAATGTGGCTTCTGACGAATGCGATCCTGCATTGATGTCTTAGCATGATTAGAGGTATCATTTTGTGAAGCTTTTGCCAGCAAAAAGCCTCACATATCTATTTTCTTTGACTTGGAGAAGGCATACGATAGCACCTGGAGACATGGTATTCTTCAAACCATTCATGATATTGGCATGAGAGGGGAACGACAAATGTTTGTTAGATCGTTCCTGAGTAACCGTCAATTTAAAGTTAGAGTAGGAAATACATTCTCATCAATTCATAATCAAAAAGAGGCGTTCCACAAGGC
>NW_027171640.1:35000-55000 GCF_036898095.1 Palaemon carinicauda
GATTTAATGGCAGATATCAATTGTTATTAAGATGTATTGTTGTCTTATTTCTAATACATTAGAACCTTTATTCACTCAAGTGAACCATCTACATATTGGGGAAAGGTAATTAAACTTCCAATGTTTTTTATGCTAAAAATAAATAATAATGCCCAGCCAACATTTGAACTTTTAAATTGCATTCTCAAATTTTGTTTGTCAGTACTCTTCATAAGTATGATATATTTTCTTATTTAGGTATTTTACTTCACTAAGAGAACAGTTCGAATCAAGAAAGTTTAAATCTATATAAACCCCTCCCTCTATTTTTAATTTATATGTTGCACAGGTTTTGGCGTCTTCCATCTTAAATTCCTATTCTCTTTTTTCTTTTACTGTTCCCTCTGTCATGACTTTTATCTTGCAGGAGTTTAACTTGATACTTCAGACTGCAAGATAATATAGGTAAAGCGAGAGAGAGAGAGAGAGAGAGAGAGAGAGAGAGAGAGAGAGAGAGAGAGAGAGAGAGAGAGAGAGAGAGAGAGAGAGAGAGAGAGAGAGTTTTTCTTTCAGAGTTGACACTTGAATTTCTTTCTTTAGGAAACGATTCCAATTAACTCCCTCCATCGAAGTGGAATTCCGGGACCCGTTCAGAATAATTACTTTCTGTGATGTTCATCTGTTTATTTTATTTTTTTTTCCATTTTACCGTAAATAGCTATGAATAACTATGGGGATTTTATTTGATGCAGGAAGAATGTATAAAAATGAGTTTGGGGGCCTTAAAAGTTTAAAAGGACGTTTTCCTGACGAGAAAGTATTTTTTTAATGATATTTCGAAATTATGTAATATTGCAACCTTATCTGCATATGGAATAAGAGTTATATTGTATTACTGGATATAAAGTCAAGAACATTTGGTTTTGAAATAATTTCTTATTATAAGCTTACATAAGAATAATTTTGGTTACGTTTCTGATTTGAAACCAACAATTCAGCTAATCATGAAACATTAATTGAATATATCTAAAAAGTATGATTTCTTGATGCAATTTATGACGGACAGAAGGCTTTTGTTTCATTAGAAGAGAAACAAAACATTTATCAATGTCAAAGTTGAACTCTGAGATGAAGAACATTCTCAATGACATGTGATTAAAAAAAAAATAATGAAATATGAATTTAACTAATATATTATTGTGTTCGCTGTGAACAATATTATTTGCTAGAACTTACTATTTGGAAGTAAAATTAATGAAAAGAAAAATCGTATTTATGAACAATAAATAATTGATCTTATTCATAAACGTTAAGTTAAAAAGAAAAAAAAAAACGATAACAACAAAACTTGTCCAGACAGTTATGACCCATAGAACGAAAATAAAGACATGCCATCTAATATCAGATATCTCTTAAAAGCTCATGGCTTCCGCACGCGTAGGTCTCCCAGAGAAATAATCTTGTTGCAAATAAACGACAGAAGAATCAAGAGTGAAAATAATTAAATATATCATGAGGTCTTCTTGGAGAGGAAAGGAAAGCGTATGTATAATGTCACTAGCAGAGATATGTTTGCATTAACTGATTAAAAAGTGAATGGATTTGTCAGGATAAAATCAGAGGTGGAGGAAAATGTGTTTTAAAGGTCACTGCTCAATGGGTGAGGCAA
This sequence comes from Palaemon carinicauda, assembly GCF_036898095.1. Taxonomy (NCBI): domain Eukaryota; kingdom Metazoa; phylum Arthropoda; class Malacostraca; order Decapoda; family Palaemonidae; genus Palaemon; species Palaemon carinicauda. Next base: position 36,649 of record NW_027171640.1, read on the forward strand.
GGGACAGTGTCGATGCAGGACAAGGACCTAGGGACTGAACATATATTCATATGCTCAGTGCCAAGGCAACTCTCCTTCAAGCTATGATGAGGGAGGGTCAGACAATGGCTGCTGATGACTCAGGAAGTACACCTATAGGTTTCTCCAAAACCCCCATCCCTATCTCACAAGGATGGCAAGGTTGCAGACACTAATAGAAACTACCGAGCTTTATTGGGTCTCAATCCCCCGTCTAACTGATCACCAAATAGGGACGTTCCCAATAGGCTAATATGTGGTCCTCCACCTGGTTTACTGTAAGCATTAATGGAAGCCATTTGCAAAATCATTATGGGAAATAATCAAGCCAACAAACTCACTCTTTAGCCTATTCATTTACTTCATAGTTTTGAAAGATTTTGGAATATAGAGGATAACTCTGATTGACCTTTGCTTGGTAAATATGATTTATTTCATTTATTTCCATCTTTACTGAAATATAAAAAAGGTATTTGTTTACAAGAGGTCGTTCTCCATTTACTCCAAAATCATGCATTCCTGCAGCTCTCCTCTTCTTATACAGTAATTAGAAGGTTTTTTAAATGGTGGGAAAGCAAAAAATAGCAACATAGGTTGCGCTAGGGGGGAGGGGAGAGGGGTGTTGGTGGAGGAGGTACTAAACGACCTGGAACTGAGCTAGTCAACATAGTCAACCAAAGGAAGTTCGTGACGTCAGCAGACATTTGATGTATATTCAAAATATATACTAAACTAAAAATGGATCAATTACTCAAAAGTGTCAAAATATCGTCAAAATCGTCAGTAGTGAAAAATACAAATCCGCTCCTAGAATCCGGATCCAGATCATATCCAAAATTTAATGAGACCGTCAATGACCAAAGATCTATCTGAGGTGAGAATTTCATCAAAATCCCTCAAGAAGTTTTGTTGTAATCCTATCCACAGACACACGGACAAACAAATAAATAAACAGACTCAATCGCAATATCTCCCTAATGGAGGTAATAATCTTTATGTTTTCAGTTATCACAGTAACGATGCTTATTTCTATATTCAGAATTACTTATAAAATGCATGAGTTATTAAACATTATGGGTAAAAATCTGTTCGGAAAATTCCCCAAAATATCTTTTTCACCTCATTACACTAAAAAAAAATGAGCATTTTTTTCTGTTCTGAATCACATCCTATTGTAATTATTTTTGTGTGATTTGGAAGGAAGAATATTGTGTTCTTATCAGACACCTCACATAAATCAGAAGTTTAACATCTGGTGTAAGAAAAGGATTTTTAGAAAAGTGAGTTTTAAAATCTATATATTTTCCTCCTTTCAATTTGTACCCTTTGGAAAAAACTTTTTAGCAAAGAAATTACATGTATTCATTCGTATTTATGGACAAACAAATCAACATTAAGTTGACGAGAACACTATTATTTTAATCAAAGAGTTTTGTGAAAAAAAAATCTGCATTTTATCAAAAAAAGGTCGTTTTTTAATTTTTCATTATTTCTTACATAGCTTACTCGTTTCCTTATTTCCTTTTTCTCACAGGGCTATTTTTCCTTGATGGAGCCCTTGGACTTAGAACATCCTTCTTCCCTAACTAAAGTTGTAGGTTAGCTAATAATAATAATAATAATAATAATAATAATAATAATAATAATAATAATAATAATAAGTTTGTATAGCGTACTACAGATTTTAAGTAGACTCAAACACGAATGAGTGGCAAATTTACTAGTAATAAAAGGAGAATCCCCCTACGATGGCAATGTTATCACTGGCACAGATTAAGAAGGCCCCCACACTTGCATAACTCGAACCTCAAAGCCGAGTTAGGGCTGGCATTTCAGAAATGCGTTGGTCTGTTTAATGAGAATCTGTATTATGTAAAAGCTTTTACGTTTACAGTGATTTTTCATCAGACAATTTTCTTTCCAACTCTTTAAATGGAAAAACAGAGTGAACAAATCATATTCATGAATACGGAATAACAAAATAGAAACTATATTTCATGATTAAAAACCTGTTGTAGGATCTATCATAATTATTTTACTTTCCTCGAAGAATAATAATCCTCCGCACACACACGCACACACACGTTCGTACACTAACGGTTTTGAATTTCATATTATCACTCGCTATGTGTATTGACTCTGACTCGCTCTTCCCTGCACTTGGTGGCTCACAAAATACACCCACACACATAGACATATACTATATATATATATATATATATATATATATATATATATATATATATATATATATATATATATATATATATATATATATATATATATATATATATATATATATATATATATATATATATATATATATATATATATATATTTTATTTATTACTGTTCCAATTTTTTTTTTTCGGACTTAGCTGCTTATTTTGTTGAGTACCCAGACTATGAATTACTTGGCAAAGAGGAGGAAAGAAGAGGCCTTCATCGTAACGCCAGAGGAAGTCGTGTTAGCCCCAAAGGAACAGTGTTCTTCCCCGAAGTACCAACTACCTGTGACAGCAGTTTCTTAACTTTTCCATTTGAGATATTTCCATCTGACATAATATGTGAAGATTCCCTCTTATCCTTTTCCCTATTGCTCCCATGTCTTCGAAAGTTTCATTTTCTCCTTTATATATCATATCATTAAATAAGTTTTGTTGATAAATGAATCAAAGTAGTTTTAAAGAAGGTTTTACATGGATCCTCCTTTTCGATATTCAACGTTTTGTGGTCACAGGGAGATGCCACCTGTATCTAGCTTGGTGAATAAAGTTCAAGAAACCACAATGTTCATAACAATTGTTAAATTGTAGGTTATATTCAAAACTATCTGGAATATGATACATTTTAGAAGTATGCAATAATATGAGAATATTTTCAATATTTCATCTATTTCATGAGATTTTGGAGGAAATGGTAAAAGGCTTTGTTTAATAGATTGGTCTGTTATGATTTTGGATTTTGTTTTCTATTTATCCTACATAGATATAAGACTTAACCCCACCCTCTCTCTCTCTCTCTCTCTCTCTCTCTCTCTCTCTCTCTCTCTCTCTCTCTCTCTCTCTCTCTCTCTCTCTCTCTCTCTCTTCTTATAGTAATTATTTTAGAATCATGATATTTCTGCAAAGGGTAATACCGATTGGTTGATATAATCTGTACCGCAGTTGCTTGTCTTAGAAAGGTATTGTAATAACAACTGTATTTTTATTTCTTTACTGGCAACAGATTTCTATTGCTTTATTTTGTGAAGAAGGTTGCTCTTGGTTTTCCTTTTAAATAAAATGTTCTCGATGAAATTTCCAAAGCAATTCTTTAAAATAAGATTTGTTTTTGACGAACAGGATTTGTATCACTGAATTTATTCATAATATTTCCGATTTTGTATTCTAAAGAAATTAATCTTTACAGCCGTAATATAGCTACATTTTTTGGACTTCCAAACACAAATCTTATTCTGTTCTTTCTTTATAGATATAAATTTGGTCATCATGTTTGAAAGATTATTTTGGTTTACTTTACTTAGTACGGATTCCATTTTTTTTTTGCGATCATATTAAAACCATTTGTTTCACTTCTTTATTGTTGTTGCATGGCCAGTTTGATACGTGTCTTGTTTTAATAAATAAAAATAAAATTATGTGTTAATCTCTTGTAATCAATATGCCAACACCTGTCCTTCACCTAAAATCTCTCTTATTAGATAAAATGCTAGAATCTAATAATGGTAGACAATAAAGTCGAATTATAAAAACTTTGACGCTGTGGTCAATGATATAAACGGTAAATCATTAGAACGACATACTAGAATTCACATTATTCAGCTGATTTAAGAATCAACTGGAGCTTCTTTGTGGTCTGCCCTTATTATTTTGTGCTATCCAGTTACCATTCATAGTGTAAGTAGAGCCCTTTTTTTTTTGGGGGGGGGGGGAGGCACCTAGGCTCTCATTATCACCTAACTGGCGCCTCAGCACAATAGTGACCACCCGAGTGACCAGTTCATGAACCGCACGTGTTTCATACACACTCGTACTGTCGTACAGTGCTAATCTGTGGCTCTCACAGTCACCCCATACTGCTCGATGGCTGCGGTCCACCGTCCTGAACTAGCTGTATTAACGACTTTCTAGATCATCTTTTTCTTTTGTTGGCTGCCCCTGCGCAATGATATTTGGCAATCTTGATGAAACAATCAATCATCGACAATAATTAAAATGATTATGGTAGTACACTAATATTCGAGTTAAGCAGATTGTTATTGTTATCCGAAATTGGGGGTGATGATAGTTTCAAAAACTCTTTAAAGAGTTCTTTTTTAATAGGAAGTGTTGTTATAATGAAAATGAACAGCTTATTCAATTGGCCATGTTTTTTTTTTTTTTTTTTTTTTTTTTTTTTTTTTTTTTTTTTTTTTTTTTTTTTTTTTTCAAATGCCAGGACCATGTTACCATACATACAATGCATTACTCTATGATAATAATAATACAGTTCCAATAATAGATTCGCATTTTACAGTTTTGATTGTACGTCAAGGCCATTATTCTGATTATTCTGTGAGAGCCATAACGACATTACCATTTAATATATAATATGGTAATATACCATATATATTACCATGTCTCATATACATATTATGTATGTGAGACCACGAAAATAAGTCTACACTCATTTGTGTTTTAATAAGGCTGATGAAATTTCTGGAATCAAATTAAATTATTTACATTTCCTATAACTCTGATTGCAAGTAAATATAAAACCTTCGATTTCCATCATTTATGTATGCCAGTTTGCAAAGTTCCTATGTTTGCATAAATCCATCTAACAACTTACCAGACTTTTTTTGGCAAGTGATCTATCTTATTAGAAGGACTTTTGTTAGAGCGCTATTGGGAATTAATGTGTTTCGATACCGAAAAACTGAAGAAACACAAGCAAATCATCTAAAAAACAAGCTGAATTCGGGATAGCCACAGCTTTGGTGGGTATTGAACGAAATAGAATGACATACTTTCTCGGCTTGTAACAATTTTCTAGTAACTTTTAAATTGAGTTTCCATAGCCTGATGTCTTGCTCACTCTTTGTTCGTGTCTTCGTTCTTAATATCGAATAGGGCAAGAACTACGGTTTGAAGGAGGCTAGTCTTTGCCCCATTGTCAACCCTCATTGCTGATAGCATTTTGTCTGTTTCCCTCTTCAGCGTTTTTATAAACAAATATTGATGGAAGAATAGCTGAATTCTATATAGTATTGTAATCCTAATCCAAATGATATTGAGAACGTATCAATTTACAAGAAATTTTCCATAATTTGTAGAAAATATTTGTTTATGAAGACAAATATTATGATTATAATTGGTACTGATTGAACTGGTAAATCTCCATCTTTTTAGTAAGAATAATTGGCATCGAATACATATTCTATCAGAAATAAAGTAATTTTCAAGTCGATGTCTTGATAGTTTTATGGTAAACGGTTAATTCTCTCCAGTAATACAACACAATCAAAAGAAAAAGAAAAACAAACAGAGTTAACAAAGCTGTTTTGTCGTTAGCAGGCGAGCTACAAATCTAGTAAACCGGCTAAAATAAATTACAGTTGTTAGGAGAGAGGAACAACAACGCTTTCCAGCACACAGTTGAGAAATGAGGCCAGAGAGGAAGACAGAGAAATCTCTGGTACAACGTCAAAGCTTTTACACGTCTGGATTAATGGAGGGTTTTACGGGAGATCCTCAAATTACAAACTCGATAGGTTTCAAGAGGCTATTTCTAAGTCGAATTATGTTACCTTTCAGCCTAGGGTAGGTCTAACCTGATTTCTATACCTTCGATATCCAGCTGCTAAAGTCAACAAATAGTTCCTTTTCATATGAAATAAATATAAAGTTATGACATATATGGTTTTGTTAACTGTATTGAATCATATAATATTGTTTTATTACAATATTTCTTTATCTTCTCTTTCTTATTATCAGTTGGTTTGTGTTTGTATCTCCGAATGATTCTAAGCTGGGGACCTTCTGTACTTGCTATAGCTGTGCTCATCTTGAATCTGTTTTGAGATCCCACTGGACGTCAAAGGAGTTCCATGTTATTAAACGAGTCTTCTCTTAAGGCGGGTACACACATGCGAACCGAACCTTGTATTGTAACCAATTCTTGTAACAAAAACGCAAGTGTGGACGGTTCCTCGAACCCGAACCCCGAATCCGCGAGGTTCGAGGCTCGGTTCGCCCTCCGTCCCGGCAATTGTCGGTTTTTGGGCCCCGAATCAAAGGGAGGTCTCTTTGCACGTTACGCAACGTGTGTACGGGACCTGTATTGCACGCGTATCAACAGAGGTGGCTGAACTTGACACCGACTATGAATAAGGCCGTCCATAGAAGAGTTCCTTGTTTTGGTCAGTCAGTTCGTATATGTGTACCATGACTGATTGGAGTGAGGAAGAGGTCCTTCAGTTAATTAGTTATTACGAAGAAAAGACTTTACTGTGGTATGCAAAACACCCGAACCATTTTAACAAAATACGTCGCAATGATGCATGGATAGATATAGCACAAAAAAACAGGAAAATCGATGGTGGAATGCAAGAGGAAGATGACTTGCTTGTTAGCGTCTATGAGAAAGGAGAAGGTTAAGATTAAGAAAAGCACTGGAACAGGGAAAGGTGAGTACAGAACTACAGATAGTTGATCTGTAATATAATTTATTTTTGTTTTATCGTATATACAAGGTTCGGTTCGCGTCACGCGTGTGTGTACCCACCGAGAACATAACCTGACGTTGGAGGAAACGTCTCATCCTAGATGGCTTAAAAGAACAGAAGAAAAACTGTCATTGAAATAAAATACTATCACTATTTATTTGCAAGTAGCCTTGTTCAGTTGAATATTTGACTTTAAATTTAATGTAAGACTTTATTACATATTGAGTTAGATATGCTAACCACTTCGATTGTTGGTATCGTGAAAAAGTTTTAATCCCTACGGAACTAAAACTTTTCAAAATAAATTGAAAAGTAGCAGTAATATATATATATATATATATATATATATATATATATATATATATATATATATATATATATATATATATATATATATATATATATATATATATATATATATATATATATATATATATATGTGTGTGTGTGTGTGTGTGTGTGTGTGTGTGTGTTTTACTGCTAAATTTAAATTTTTTCAAGAAATTTCTAGTTTCGTAAGGATTATATATATATATATAAATATATATATATATATATATATATATATATATATATATATATATATATATATATATATATATATATATAAATATATATATATATATATATATATATATATATATATATATATATATATATATATACAGATATATATATATATATATATATATATATATATATATATATATATATATATATATATATATATATATATATATATATGTGTGTGTGTGTGTGTGTGTGTGTGTGTGTGTGTGTATGTGTGTGTGTTTTACTGGTAAATTTAATTATTTTCAAATTTTTTTTAGTTCCGTAAGGATTATATATATATATATATATATATATATATATATATATATATATATATATATATATATATATATATATATATATATATATATATATATATATATATATATAAACAGAGAGAGAGAGAGAGAGATACATACATACATATATATATATATATATATATATATATATATATATATATATATATATATATATATATATATATATATATATATATATATATATATATATGTATATATATATATATATATATTTGTGTGTGCGTGTGTGTATGCATGTGAGTTTGTGTCATATATTATATGCGCATTAATACACATAATCATTCAGACCTTCCCGGAAAAAATACTATTAAAATAATTTTAAAATTTATATATACTGTTGTTGACAAGAGGAAAGAAAGAGAACTGGCTGAGGACAAAAGCGAATGTCTTTTTTTATCCAAGGAAATTGGATAGTCCTGAATGAGTAATGGTAGCCTAGAATTCCGCAAACACCAGAAATGAATTATTTGATCTTTCCTCTCTGTTTCGTTTCCTGATGGATAGCGTCTTCATCAAAATGAAAAAAAAAAAAAAAATGACGATAGTGGTTTGGAGATAAATTTATGCTAAGCACTTTTTGAACAGAAAATATAGACCTAGTTTACTGGTAGGATATAATTTATTGATGAAACTAACCACGATTAATTTAGTGAGTTAACAAGAGATTGAGTTGAGAAAAAAAAAATCTAAGTACTTTTTAATCATATAAGATATGAATATGGTTATAGATAGGAGTTGTAGTTATATGCAATTGTAGTTATAGTTATAATTATTTAAGATGAACTTAGAGAATTATTAAGATATTAAAGGCATTATAAGAGAAAAGGCTCCAACATGGAAAGGATCCCAGTGAGGAGAGAAAATAAGGAAAAATAAAGTATTCCAGGATCAATAACATTGAAATAAATTTTTCCTTTAAAAACTTTAACAAAACAAGAGGAGGAGAAATTAGATAGAAGAGCGGGCCCAAGTGTACCCTCAAGCCAGTGAACTTTAACCCAAGATAGTGGAAGACCATGGAACATCGGCTATGGCACTACCCAACACTAGAGGAAAATGGTTTGATTTTGTGAGGACAGAGAAGAATAGTCCTGATTATTCGGTATACGTGTTCGCAAACGGAAATGAACGGAAACCAGAGAGAAGGATCCGTTGTAGTACTGCCGGGCTACTTAAAGGACCCCATAACTCTCTAGCAGTAGATTATTGGGAAGTTATTTTGAAAATTGCCTCGAGAAATATTGACACCGTAAAAATATTCATAATAAAATAAACTCACATTTTCTTATCAAGGTTCCATTTCACTAATATGAGCTAGAAAACTGCCGTTCTAGGAGTGAATTATTATACAATCTTTAAATCCAGATAATGCCAGGTTTTCACTGTGTTCGCGACGGCCCCAGCAGCCCCGTTTTCTTGAAACGTAGCGCAACGTGTTTTTTTTTGCCCTTTTTTCCTCCATATTCAAGGTTTGTTACGGCATTCTAAGTTTTCTTGCGATCTACCACGGTGTCCGCGACATGCCGTGGGAAGAGGGGGAGGGACTTCCCCCGGAGGCTCACAGGCGCACTACGGTTTGGCCTGCGGTCTACCACAGATGTAAACACGTTCCCCCCAGACCTGTCACGTTCAAATAAGGTCTTCCACGTTCAGATAGGGTGCCTAACGTTTTTGCCGTTCTGATCAGGGTCAGACACGTATTTACCATTTTGCCAAGGCTTTCAACGAATGAAACATGGACTTTAGCCAATTTTAGAGCATGTTTGTGGCCACAGTATAAAAACGAGGTCCTCTCAAGGAATATCAATAATTTCATCTAACCTTTGACGAGACAACATCATGGATTCCAATGATGACAATTTTGTTTTTGCCTGTTTGCTCAGTTTATATATACAATCTCTTCGTCAATATGGAGGTCAGAGAGGGAGAGCTAGAGAGCAGCTGGGGAGAAGGAGAATGAGAAGGCAATGTTCGACGTGGGTACGTGAATAGTTCTCAGAAGATAGGCGGCTGAGACTGGGCCATTACTCAAAATTTCTCGTAAGAGAACTCCACACTGAAGATGTTTCTTCATTCCAAAACTATTTGAGATTGACTCCAGAGATATTTGACGAGGTTTTAGAAAGAATAGCACCAGCTATCGAGAGACAAGACACGACGTTCCGTTCTGCACTGCCACCTGGACTGAAGTTGTCCCTAACTCTAAGACATCTGGCCAACGGAAACAATTACTCTTTACTTTCCTATGCGTTCCGGTGCAGCAAAACAGCCATCTCCACTATGGTGCCAGAAGTGTGCAAGGCAATCGTGAAAGTGTACAAGGATGAAGTGTTCGTAGTTCCAGTGACGCCTGATGGGTGGCGATCTCTTGCGCTGGAGTTCGAAGACAAGTGCAATGTACTTCTTGCAGTTGGAGCTCTGGACGGGAAACATTTCGCCATAAAAAAGCCGCCTAACACAGGATCCGTGTATCATAACTACAAGGGCTTTTTCAAAATCCCTCTCCTTGCCTTGGTTGACGCCCAGTAACTTTTCATATGGATTGAAGTAGGAGGAGTTGGACACATGTCTGATGCCCAAATCTATAATGACTCAGAGCTCAGTGAACTACTTGAAGAAAACCTGATAGGATTACCTCCACCATGTCCTCTCCCCAACGACGATGAGAATCAGGACTTCCCTTACTTTATCCTGGGAGCCGATGCATTTTCCTTAAGAAGCTACCTCATGAAACCGAATGGAAGAAGGGCAATGCCACGAGAGGAACTTATTTATAATTACCGGATCTCTCGGTGTAGACGTGTGGTGGAAAATGCATTTGGGATTCTGGCTAAATGATTCAGATGCTTCCTTTGAACTTTGGAACAGGAACCAGACACAGGTAAGTTTGAGCATGGTATTTCACAAATGTTTTCATAGTGGCATGTACCATCGTTTGTAATACTACTTTAGCATATGATAATTTTATGGAAATCTTTTTATGATGGTTATTTGTATTGTGCTTAATATTACATATCTCTAAAGTATGTATGATACTATGCATTAATTTCAATTTCTCAACAGTGCGAGACATAACTGAGACTGTTGATGTGCTTCATAACCTCCTAAGGCGAAGGATTCCAGTCATTCCAGTGAATGATGTGGACCACGATGACGACAAACACAATCTGCTCCCGGGCAACTGGAAGGATGTGGTACAATGGCAGGACATGGATGAGCCACCAGAAGGAAAGAATAGAGACACTCTAGACGCAAAAGAACAACGAGAGTACCTTCAAAGGTACTTCAACTCTCCTGCTGGTGCTGTTGCGTGGCAGGAACGCATGATCACTCCCCATTGAAAGTCACCTATCTCACGTTTGAGGAAACTCTTGTTAAGAATGCACTTCATTCACAGAACGATGATAAAACAAATCATGATAACAATAATGAAACTCATCAATTCGTCCTTATATAAATCAAGTTAAAGCATACAAAATCATGTACTTTGTTATCATTAAAAACTTTAGCCTTTAATTTCCTGAAACCTGAGGTGCTATACAAATAAATAAATATATATATATATATATATATATATATATATATATATATATATATATATATATATATATATATATATATATATATATATATATATATATATATATATATATATATATATATATATATATATATATATATATATCACAGACGAATGGCATTTAATACTGAATTCTATCTTGGAAGTATATATCCACTTGGAATTCATTTTATGGTAACAGCTTCTGGCCGGGTAGAGATTCGAGCCCCCACCTGTTTGGCTGGAAACTATGCCTGCAGAGACCTTACCGACTGAGCTATCAAGAGAAACTTGGGTGTTATTTACAGTGATTGAAATCACATGTGCTTGTGATATATATATATATATATATATATATATATATATATATATATATATATATATATATATATATATATATATATATATATATATATATATATATATATATATATATATATATATATATATATATATATATATATATATATATATATATATATATATATATATATATATATATATATATATATATATATATATCGTTTTCGTCATTATATGCCTTTTAGTATTTTGTCATCAATGAATAAAGCTTTAATTTCCAATTTTCATTTTTATTCATATTAATTTTTCAAAATTAAAATGATAATGATCTATCATAAATCAGTTCATATTTTGAACATGTTTTACTTTCACTGAAACAGAATTTCTATCAAGAAAAAAAAAATTGGGTTTAATCTGACCTAAATGTTCTCAAACATATTTTAATACTTCAATCATTTAAACTTTACATAAGTTTTTGTCATCATGGATGATGTTTTACTGGCCCTTCTCTCCGGAGTAGGGGTTAATAAATTGCAATTCAACTGACCCAATAAGGAGGAGAAGGAGGGGGGAGAGTCCATTACTTGGTTGTTTGAGTCTGCAATATCGCGATCGGTAGCTCTCGATGGCTCATGCGCTGTCAATGCTGACTGTGGCTGTGGGTGATTTTCGGAGCTTGGTTGCGGATATGTCATGTTCATCCCCGGAAATTGTTCCTGCACCCAAGGTCTGTCTATGGAGTGCCAAACACTCGGTGGGTTGGTCACCTCCACAGGCCACTGGGAGCGGTGTGGCTGCCAGCACCTGACCGACGTCCACCTTGTCCGACTCGGATGTGTAGGACGCTGTGCTGGAGCATCGCCGTACCAGAGAGAGGGTTATTGCTGTGCTATCGGCCGAAAATGCTGGCGGTCAGCCTCAACTTGGCAATTGTGCAGAATCCCCATATTGTGGGATTCTGCAGAGCGCCGAATGCCTGGTGGCAGGTTCTGCAAAGTTCCATCCACGTACGAACCAAATGCAGTTGCTGGGTGTACTTGGTCCTATCTCTTTGCGATGAACGTTTCTAACAGATGAGCTAGCACATCAGGATTCGCACTAGCTGCAGATGAGTAGGTGGAGACTGGAGTGCTGGCAGGTGTTGCTGCCTCACATGGGGACGGAGTAGGGAGTGGGGCGTCATCAGGATGCCCCTCGGAAGGTGCGCCAGCAGAAGCAGATGGTTGCATGCGTTTTGCGAAGTACGCCTCTGTCCGTCTTTGCATATGCGTAATATGTTCATATAGGAATTGAAAACGCTGCCCTATTCACCTGATGAAATAAAAATTGAAGTATATAGGCATCACCATGCAAGAAAATATCGTTGTATAGATTTTCAAACATTACATAATGTTATCACATTTTATCAAACTATTGAAAAGGCTGTTACTGATATACCTTACATATTCATTTATTTATGATAGAACAAGTGAGTATAACTGGCTGTTATTAGTAATATAACAAAGTGCTTGTTTAAGGTAGAACAGTTTTATAAATATGTTGTTGGTGATCATTTACCAAAGAGCAGTTAACATTTACCTCTGACTATGTAAACACTTATCTCACTAGTCTGTATATAGATATTGGATTAAAAGGATTACTGTAACTTCGGTTGAAGACAATAAAGAAGGTTTAAGGACATCGGTATTATCTCTGATTATTCTACCAAGTACAATTGGGATATAACAGATGGTAGCAGAGACATCATCGAATCTCGGATCTGGACATCGAGATTAACAAGTGTTTTCTTGTGATTAATAAGTTCCGAAAGTTTTGTGAAAATTTTTGTAAAGTCTAAAATGCTAGAAAACATGGAGTAAAACATCCTTACCAAGGGGGTGGAGGGGTCAACCATCAGCTATGTTTAGAAGAACAAAGGAACTTGAACTTTTCCTGCCAAAAAGCTCCCCCTAAGATGATATGAGGAGTGTAAGGTTCCTCATGTAGGAAGAAGACAACAAGAGGTATTACTTATATTACCAGTATTACTCCTTCTATTGAAAAGTTGACGCTGGTTGACATAAGTTGACGCGTCATAAAAAATTCTGAGTGAGAAGTTTTACACCCAAGAAAATTTACGAGACCTCTAGCATGCGTGTATTTTTTTTTCTTAATTTTATGAATATAAATTAAGTTAATATTTTTCAAATATAAACATTTGGAAAATTTAAGCTGAAGGTTACCCTGAAAATCCCCCTGGTGTTTCAGAAAAATTAAATTAAAATGGATGTTATGTACAGAGAAAGCATGGACTTGAACAAAGAGATTTGTGAAATTGAAAAATTTGGTCATATTCAGAAAACCGATGGTATTTTTGTCTTTCATCATTGTAAAAATTGTGGAGGACCTTTGCTTGGCCACATGAAGGATGAAAAGGATTGTGACCCAAATAGGAAATGGACCCAGGATGAAGTAGATAGGATAGAAGATATTTTATCTGCACATGGATTGTTTTCTGTAAATGTGGCACGTATGGACACAGAAAAACAGCTATTAAATGTGATATATTTAAAATGAATTTCATGAACAGGATGAAAAAGGAACAGCATATCAAAATTATGCATAAAGATATTTCGACAAGTGTGGTAAAAGAAGGTGCTTATGATTTAACAGCAATCATTACAATGGGAAAAACTATTGGTGAAGAAATTGCCAAAAGATTGGAAGCGAAAAGATCAACACAGATTACTAAAGTGAAACCTCCTCCAATCTTGTTGGTCAAACTTTTGAAAAGTTTTTTCAAGAAGTAGAAGCATGGAATACCTCGAACAAGGATGATGATTTTACGAAGTATACTGATTTAGTAGAGAGCTTGAAGAAAAATGATAATGTCAAAGATTATGTTGTTCCTCTGCTATTGGATAAAACATCTGAGGCTCTAAACAAAAATGCAGCAGCAGTTTTGGAAATTCTCAAGCAAAAGTATGCAAAAACTACAGCAGAGAAGTGTATTGATGTTCTCAAGTCAATCTTGGAATTTTCCGTAATGGAAGAGGATACTAATGAAACTTACTGGGACAAGTTTGAAGTCTTGATCTGTGATTGTAAGAGAGAGGAAGTTACTGTACATTTGTATTACTTGTTAGGTGTTATGGTGGTAGAAAAAACATATGATCGGGGGAATATTAATGCAGAAGAGAAAAGAAGACTGATGGATGCTATGGAGACACATGATGGAACTGATAGGAGACCGCGAGAAGACAATGAAGTTTTTAATCTTCTAAAGATCGAATACAGAAAGTTAAAAATCGAAAATAATAGAAATATTAGAACTAAATTTTCAGGATCATCTGAGAATTTGTCTTCGGTTCACTATGGCGAAAATAGAAGTAGATGGCAAAGATGGCGAAATTTTAAGCAAAGGCGTGATTTTCATTGATTTCGTAGATCAGATTCTAATCCAGGATTTTGGAGGACTCAGTCTGGAACATATAGGAGAGCTCCCTCGCGGACACCATCAAGACCAGGATCATCATCGAGGCAGTCGTCCAGCTTTAGACCATACTCCAATGGTAGGCCATTTTCAAATGGAAGATCCTCTTCTAATAGTAGGGCTCTGTCAAATGATCAGAAACAGCAGCAAAATTTGACTGAAAAAGTGATTAAGGTCGAAGGAAATGTAGCAAAAATCTTGGAAAAGATTGAAGAAATGTTGAAGAAAGGAAAGAATGTGAATTTTGTAAGTATGGAAGAAGTATCAGAGATCATTGATGTAGATATCAGCGATGTAATGTTTGCTAAAGAAGTTAGCGAAGTAGGAGCTCTGATTTTGGATACTAGTTGTCCAAGTAGCTCAGTTGGAAAAAGTTGGATAGAAAAATATCTGAAGAAGAATGGTATTAAGAAAGAAAATTTGCATTTAAGGAGATGTTTCCAAAAATTTAGATTTGGTCCAAGTAGAATATATGAAAGTAAGGAAATTTTAGAAATACCAATAGCAATAAAGGAATCTGAAAAATCTGATACTTTCAGAAGGATTTTGCTAGGAGCTTTTGTGCTGGATGCTGAAAATGTGCCATTGTTGTGTGGTAGAAATACTATGAAAAAATGGAAGATGGATCTAAGTATGCATAGAGATAAAGTGACAATCAACGACGACACAACCCGTGAGTTCGAATGTATGTATACTGCAGGAGGTCTTATGGTTCTTCAGCTGTATGGGGATAGAGCATTTTGGACAACAGACGCCACTGTATTTTACTTGAAGAAGGAAGTAGATATAGAGAGTTATGAGAAGGTGAAGAAGATTCATGAGGTAACCATCCACAAGAATGAAAATCAACTACTTCATGGATATAGGAATGCAGGAAAACTTAATGAAAAAATGCGAGAAAGCATAAAAGAAGTGTGTGAAAACTGCAATATATGTAAAAAATACAAGAGATCCCAGGGCACTCCTAAAGTTGCTTTACCAATAGTTTCTGATTATAATCAGATTGTAACCCTGGACATAAAAAAATATGGAGAGACTTATGTATTATGGATGATCTGTTCCTTCACCAGATTTATTCAAGGAGCTGTTTTGAAGGATAAAACCCCCGAGTCAGTGGTTGAATCTCTCAACACAGCATGGAACTAGAGGTTTGGGTTCCCTTCTCAAGGATACTGGGCAGATAACGGACCAGAGTTTAAGAATCACGAAGTTAACGAGTTTGCTTCAAAACTAGGTTTTGAAGTAAAATTTGGTCCAAATTACTCACCCTGGAGCAATGGAATAAACGAACGTAACCATTATTCTGCAGATATGACAGTGAAGAAAATTCGAGAGGCAGATAAGAAAATTGATTTAAAGAAGGCTGTAGACATGGCTGCTTGGACTCATAATACAAACACCAGTATTTTAGGATATAACCCTATGGAGTTGGTGACTGGAAAGGCTGTAAGGATACCTGGAATTTCTACAGGAAATGTCGTGACTGAGTCGATGTTTGATAGTGAGAATGTGAAGTTAATGATCGAGAGACATGACATTATCACCAAGCAATTCAGGGAAGCTGAATATTCATCAAAGCTGAAAAGGGTTTCACAACAGCAAAACAATAAATCTAATAACATCATTTACAAAGAGGGGATATGGTATTTTACCAAGATGAAATGAAAAAAGCCTGGTGTGGTCCAGTAAAGGTTTTCACACACAGACGAAGAGATGTTTACATTTGGGCGAATGGCGATTTAAAGAAGGTAGCCAGTTGGAAAGTACAACTTTGCTCTCAAAGAAATATTCCTTCGGAAATTTCAAGAGAAGTAAACAACAAAGCTAAAGCAGTGGACTCTACTCCTAAAATGGCGAGAGAAGAGAAAATATCAGTGGATCCTCCAGCCAGTAATCTAAGAATGAAGACAGGATCTCAAGATGATAAAGAGGAGACTGAGAAGGATTTCATTGGAGCATTCTGGTTGACTTCTGAAAAACCGAGTGTTTTTGTGAGGAAATAAGTTATGAAGTGAAATTACCTGTTGAATATCACAAGATGCCAAAAGTGTTAGAAGCAAAGAAGAAAGAATATGAAAATTTGCTACATTTTGACACTTTTGAAGTAGTGGAAGATCTAGGGCAAGAAAAGATAGGCAGCAGATGGGTGATCTCGAAAAAGGAGAAGCAAGACGGAGAAAAAATGATTACAAAGGGAGAATTGTCGCCAAGGGATTTAATGAAAAAGAAAAACCCAAAGCTGATTCACCAACAGGTATGCGTGAAAGCATTAAAGTCTTCTTGTCCTTGGCTGCAAATGAGAATTTTGAGCTTCAGTCTATTGACATCAAAGCAGAATTTTTACAGTCAAACATACTTAACAGGAATGTATTTGTAGAACCTCTAAAGGATTTAAAAAAAAAGAAACATTATTTGGAAACTCAGAAAACCATTATATGGATGGGATGATGCCAGTAGAAAGTTTTGGCTGAAAGTTCAGCAGATTTTCAAGGAAGAAGGTCTGAAGAACGTGAGTGGAGATGAGGCATACTACTATCAGCAGAGTGAAGGAAATCTGATTGGTATGATACTTCCTCATGTAGATGATTTTTCGATAGCTGGTACAAAAGGATTTGTAAAGAAAGTAACACACTTGTATAAAGAAAAATTACAAGTTTGAAAGATAGAAAAGAATAAATTTAGGTTCACAGAGATAGATATCATCAAAACAGACACTAGAATAACAATCTCAATGGATGATTATGCGAGGAGTCTTGAGAAAGTGGAAGATATCAGGAAAGGAAAAAGTAATGAACTTTTGACTTGTCAGGAAATGAAAGTATTTCGCAAGTATGTAGGAAAGTTTAGCTGGTTAGCAGCCAATGCAAGACCTGAACTTTCTATCACAGCATTGCAGATGTCCAAGAAAAATGGTAGTGCTACATTGAAAGATCTGGAAAAGGTAAATTTTGTGATTGATAAGATAAATGAGAGACCAAATAAAGAAGAATTTACAAGAGTTGATAAAAAAGAATATTTGAAGATATATGGATTTACAGATGCTTCCTTTAATACACATGAGAGAAGCATAAGTGGCAATCTGATTTTACTAGGAAGTAAGAGAAATGGACGTGTGGTCCCTATTTACTGGAAGTCAAAGATTATCCAGAAGGTATGTCATTCTGCAAAGGCGGCTGAAACCAGAAGTATGACTAAGATTATTGATAGCAGTCAGTTTTTTGCTAGTCAGATTGAACAGTTATTATTTGGTCAGTATGGAAAGAAAATTCCAATCAAATTATTCACAGATTCAATACCCATGCTAGAATCTGCTGGGAGTACCAAGCAGGTTGAGTAAAGGCTTCTCAGGAACAGCATACAGAAGATGAAGGACATGTTGACTGAGGGATGTATTGAGTCTTACAGTTTGCTGGATG
>NW_027171640.1:65000-75000 GCF_036898095.1 Palaemon carinicauda
GCCATTCGTGGGTGATATTTACATTAATTGAAATCGCATGTGCTTGTTATATATATTCATTTATAATAACCACGTGTTACAAAGTTACGATTCAGCTATCATGGTGGGGATGGGTTTATTTCAAGTGTATTTACAGATTCCTGAATTTGACAGGAATATGTACGAGGACTTGTCATAAACTTTTATCTCTCTTGATAGCTCAGTCGGTATGGTCCCTGCAGGCATGGTTTCCAGCCGAACAGGTGGGGGTTCGAATCTCCACCCGGCCGGAAGCTGTTACCATAGAATGAATTCCAATTGGCTGTATATTCCCAAGATAGAATTCGGTACTAAATGCCATTCGTGGGTGATATTTACATTGATTGGAATCACGTGTGCTTGTGATATATATATATATATATATATATATATATATATATATATATATATATATATATATATATATATTATATATATATATATATATATATATATATATATATATATACATGAAATATCACACGATGTTGGGTTGAAGATAAATAGAAGAAAGACAGAAATGATGAGAACGGAGTATACAATGGAAGATGAAATATCATTGGAAGGAGAAAGTAATATTGTGGTAGAGTCATTTACGTATTTAGGGACTATGATATCCAACAAAGGAACTTTAGAATGAGAGTTTAGTGAAAGATAGGAAAAAACAAATCAGACAATGGCTAGGTTAAGTTAAATTGGGAAATCAAATCGTCAGAAATTGCATATCAAAATCACCCTATTTATTAGTTTAGTGAGATCTGTGCTACTCTCTGAACCTGAGTCATGATATGTCAAAGAAACAATCTCCAATAGATTTGATAGATTTGATAACAAAGCTTCAGAAGGATATTGAAAGTTAAATGGCTGGACAGGAGTAGAAATTGAACTATAAGAGAGATTACTCGAGTATTATATTTGGACGAGATCATGGTTCGGAGTAGATGTAGATGGCTTTAGCATGCTCTCCTAACCCCTCAAGAGAGATTAGTTCACCAAACGTTCAGCTGAGCTCCACAAGGCACTAGAAGAGTTTGAATACCCAGGCCTACATAGGTGAGAACTATGAAAAGCGAAGTAGGAGATGATGAATGGAGAAGTATTGAATTACAGGATCAAGAGAGACGACTGGCGAGGTTTAACGGAGTCCCTATGCGTCAATGGGCGTAGGAAGAGTTGATGATTACATATACATATATATATATATATATATATATATATATATATATATATATATATATATATATATATATATATATATATATATATATATATAAAATAGGAGGAATTGCTGCAAACATTTTCTCTCACTATTTGGTTTAGACTGGGCATTGTTTGTTAAACTAACTTCACCAAAAGTCAGGACCTGAACACCATCCTGCCATTTTCCGGTTGATTTCTTCTTCGTCTACATTTCGAACCGATTGGAATAGTGAAGTTGGCCGTTCATTATGGATGAGATTGGAATTGGACAGGAGATAAAGTAAAGGAAGAAAATTAGAACATTACAAAGAATGAAATGTCCGGAAGTTTGTTGGTGCAGTAACTTGGGGACTAACACTATAAACTTATAAACGAAAATGAGCAGAGTTATGTCATTTTTTACCTAAGGGATAGATGCCGCCTATGCAAGGTAAAGTATTATATCAAACCATTGCTTAATATCATAAAAAAGCATCGTTTATTACAACTTTCAAAGATCTCCATAGATTAACCTCTCTCTCTCTCTCTCTCTCTCTCTCTCTCTCTCTCTCTCTCTCTCTCTCTTAGTAATCCGCCATTTTAAAAACGACCCAATTCAGTATATCTTTTTTCCAATACTTTCGGTCATGAGCTGTGAACACTTTCCCCCCGATTGTTTCAATTTCCACCTCCTAACTTATTCATCTACCATTTGTTACGTACTTGGCAGAATCCATATTTTTTTTGAGACTCGGTTTATAATGGATTTTACTCCATGCTTGTTCTTTGTGTTTTAGAATCAAAGTAAAATAGTATAGTGAGATACTGAGTTTTATTTACTTATAAGAGTTGTACATGAAAAAAGAAGTAAACAAGATATTTCAATCATATATTTCTGTATAAACATCTACTATTGAAAGTATATGAGTTTTGCATCACCAAAGATAATACTTTTGTCAATGTAGACTGTACATAAAAACAGAAAATCAAAACTTTTATATTTCCTCTTTGAATATAAGGAAACCATATAATATTCGTATTTAAAAGCTAAAAGAATAGATTAAAACCAAACATGTAACAAAATGCTAAACACGCAACGAAGAGTTTTAACATGAAATATCCCTCGCTTGAATTTCCTTTCTCCGAACATACTATTGGCAGCCACGTCACTAAAAATACAAAACGGATTTTGAGCGAAGCAAAAATCTATTTTTGGGTGAGGTAGCCATGTCGTCCTGATGGAAGTTCCTTCAATAGTAGCTTCCTAGGTATATTTGACTACAGTGATATATCACAGAGAATTTACCAAAGGTATCCAGAATTCTAACTCCTGGAGCGAATATCCCTTAAAATTTAAAAAGGGGATATCGCGTATATCAGAGGACGTATTTTTGACACGTTTCATAGCTATCTACACCCCCAATAGCGTTTTTTCTTTGAGAGGGAAAAGTGGCAAGAATATAGGAGAGTCCGTTAAAGAGGGGATGCTCTCGACACTCCAACTGTACTATAAATAGTGCGCCGAACCACCACTGCGAGGCGCCACCAAGCCATTCTCCGTAGCTTTGTAGGTGTTGGAGATACAGTACCATAGGTAGGGATTCACTATCATTTTGTCAAAAAGAGGGTGGGTCCATCAGGATGACATGGCTACCTCACCCAAAAATACATTTTTCGCTTCGCTCAAAATCCGTTCCTTGGGCTCAAGCCATGTCGTCCTGATGGAGGTTTACCAGAGCATTAATGTATCTGTGGATTTTCATTAGTGCCGTTATCTCGAGATGAATATTTCCTATTTGGTCTTCTGGACCAGAGACACTCGATGTTACCGTTATACATCGATTAACTGATCATAAAATTATGTCAGTTCTTCCTGCCTCCTACAGGGAAAAAGTCTAGGTAGACTTTAAGAAAAATCCCGAGGATTGTGAGTTCAAGGAACAATCTAGCAAACAGTATGTATATTAGTGTCATTATATACGTAAAGCATAGTTTGTAATTAGATGATATAGTCCTGTATAGGTTACTGAATCCTCCCCAAGTCTGGACAGACAGGTTTGTATACATGTAGGAAACCTTAAATCAGTAAGATAAACAGATAGTATAATCAGTTCTTACATGTATGCTTGGCATGGTAGAAACCATAGTTCCCCAAAATTTCCTTAAAATATTAAGAAAATCAAGGATTCTCTGATTTGTACATAAATTCGAATATTTGAGGTGAAAGAGACGCAAAGATTCCTTCTATTGTTTATTAAGAAAACAGAAATCATGGTTGTAATCAAATACATCTTACGCTGAACAATTCTGCGTAAAAGCATAAACAGTAATAACAGAAAATAAATAAGTTTCACCTGAAAAGGAAACATTAGCCACTCAAAGGGAAATATAAAATTTCACTATATATGCTGTTTTTACTAGGAACACTGTGCATATAAGAATGCCTGGCACTTGTGTCAGCTTATTATGCTTGATGTCACCTGTATAGATAGAGCAGTCTATAGTGTCTTCTTAAACACAATAATCAACATGATATACCTTATAAAGTCTATCATGTACACCCTTCACTAAAAGTCCCAATTAGTGTACTGTTCTTCGCAGTAATCAAGCGGCAGGTTTTATAACACTGCCTGCCGCTACCACATGAAATTTTATTTCTTGTAATTGCTTCGCGTAGTGCTTGAAGAAAACTCTGGAAGACTTCCAACCAATGTAAGCACGCAGGCTTTCAAATGACATTGTCTGAAAGAAATTTAAAGATGAGGCAACTTTTCTCAGATCATGACCTGCGAGTGTACTGTCTGGATCCGCTCTGCGTATAAAATAGGCATTTTTCGCCCTTATCTGTAGGATATCCCCCGAAAAGCTGACCTCCCTTAAAGTCTGAATATCTACAAAGATAGACCTTTAAGTAATCTGACATCCTTCAGATGTCAGATTCTCCAGGGATCCCATCTTTTAGTGGGCAGCTCGTTCTTGGTAAGAAAGAACGGGTCCAGAAAGAGGTTCAGTTCTCCTGTGTCTGAGAACTGAATGTGTCCATCATCCCTCGAGAGGGCCACTATTTCGCTAACTCCCTCTCCTGAGGCTAGTGCAAATAAGGAATATCACCTTTTGAGTCAAGTATTTTAGCGAGCAATCTTCATTGTTCAGGGTTGAGCTAAGTGAAGAACTTTATCCAAAGACCATGAAATGGGCCTTTGGAAGACCTGCCGGCCGAAGTTTAGCGCAGGCTTTAGGAATCTTGTTGAAGATTTCATTAGAGAAGTCAACCTGGAAGACGTATAGTATTGGTCTGGCAAGGGCGAATTTACATGTAGTAATCGTATTAGCTGCTAAACCTTATTCATGCAGATGGATGAAGAAGTACAAGCAGAAATCCGTAGATATCTCCTCAGGATTCTTTGCCTTGACAAAGGCCACCCATTTCTTCCAGGAAGACCCATATTGTCTTCTTGTTGACTTTGACTTGTATTCTTCTGAGAAGTTAATACTGTCTCTAGAAGTCCAAAACCGTTTCTTGACCGATAGGGCGAGAAAATCATGAGATTAACGTTCTGGGTTTTCTCTGATGAAGCAGAGACAGTCAATTTCTGCACTTGCTGAGTCAGAACTGGTTCGGCAACGGGATCAGCTTCAGGCATAGTTCCGTTATCAGAGGGAACCAAACGCTGTTGGGCCACTTGTGGGCCATTATTGCTGCTGTCCCCCGAAAGGATCTTAGTTTGTCGAGGACTTTCAGCAGAAGGTTGGTTGGAGGGAACAGGTAGATCTTAGACCCCCTGTTCCAGTCTATGGGACATTGCATCTGTCGCTTTCGCTAGAGGATCCTCGTACGGGGCTACATACCGGGGTAGATTCTTGTTGTCGCTCGTTGCGAAGAGGTCTATCTGCAGCCCCTGGGATTTTTGCGTAAAATGAAAGAGAATGGTCTTGCGTCTAGAGACCATTTAGACTCTATCGGGTTGACCCTGGATAGAGCGTCTGCCGTCACATTGCGGAACCCTTGAAGGTGGACTGCTGACAAGTGCCATCTCTTCTTCTTGGCTAGAAGAAGGATGGCCGATATCACTTGATTTTTGTGAAGCGATCTCGAACCTTGTCGATTTAGGCATCTCATTACTACTTCGCTGTCTAGAACCAAACGTATGTGGATTG
The DNA here is from genome assembly GCF_036898095.1 of Palaemon carinicauda. Lineage (NCBI taxonomy): Eukaryota > Metazoa > Arthropoda > Malacostraca > Decapoda > Palaemonidae > Palaemon > Palaemon carinicauda. The sequence goes on from NW_027171640.1 coordinate 70,356, forward strand.
AACAGCGAAGTTTCAGCTTTTTCAGACGTAGAAAAACTGCCATGGCTTCCAGAAAATTGATGTGGAAGGACTTAAAGAGAGGAGGACCAGGTTTCTTGGACTTTTCTGATGATGAGAATGACCTCCCCATCCCTCCTTTGAGGCATCCGTATGAACGGTGACTGCTGGAGGAGGTGGTTTCAAGGGTACCTTGTTTCTTAGGTTCTTGGTCTCCGACCATGGCTTGAGTAGTGATCGCAGACAACTTGGAATTGGTCTTTGTAGATCTCTTCGAGCGTTTGATGCGTATTTTCTCCAAACTCCTGATGCATCTTTTAATTGTGCTCTCAATACTGGATATGTCACTGAGGCAAACTGGAGGGACCCCAACACTCTATCCTGTTGCCTTCTTGATATCCTGTCAGATTGAAGGAGTCTTTTGACAGATCCTGCTATATCTTTCCTCTTCTTTGATGGAATGGAAAGTGGACACCCAGCCACTGGAACTTTTGAGCTGGAAAAAGCCAAGACTTTTTCAAGTTGATCTTGAACCCTAAGTGTTCCAGGAACTGGATCACTTCCTTGGATGCTTGCATGCATTCTTCCTCGGATGCTGCCTACACCACCCGATCGTCCAGGTAGGCTACCACTTGGATTCCTTTCATGCGTAGTTGATGAATGACTGTATTCGCAAGCTTTGTGAATACCCTTGGGGCTATGTTTAGGCCGAAGGGCATGGCTCTGAAGTTTGAAACCTAGGTAGGGGGAAACTTGACAGTTGATTGGAACATGCCAGTATGCATCCGTCATGTCTACAGAGACTGTGAATGCCCGTTTTGGGCAAAAGGCTCCTTATGTGCTGAAGCGTCAACATTCTGAACTTGCAGTTCACTATCAACTTGTTGAGTGGTGATAAGTCCAGAATGACTGAGCTTTTCCGTATCCTTCTTTGGAACACAGAATAGCCTTCCTTGATATCTAATGGACTTTGCCTTCCGTATAACTCTTTGGTTCAAGAGTTCCTGAACATATTCTTCCAGTACGGGGGTTGAGTGTTGGAAGAATTGAGGGAAGTTTGGTGGAGTTGAGCTCCAACTCCACTCTAGTCCTTTCTTGATTAGGCTTTGGGCCTCGGGATCGAAGGTCCAATGATCCCGGAAGTGGAGAAGTCTCCCTCCTACCGGCAGCATCTCACTTGGAGTGCTGGTTGGAGGACTCGCCTCCTCTCTGAAGGGGCGTATAGAGGATCCTCTAATGGAACCTCGAGACTTCGGCTTAAAGGTAGTTGATTGCTTTTCAAATACTGGGGTGAACACGGGTGACTGGGTCGCCAGCGTTTGGGGCACCAGTTGAAAGGTGGTGGTTGGTTTGTGTCACCGTCTGGGGCATCGTGGCCATGGGAAGCTGTTGCTTTTGCCTCTTCCGAGAGGGCACTCTTGGTCGTTTTGACTTGTTCTTCGGCTGGGGGACCCTCATCAGCGGAAGATTTCCTTTTAGAGGACAAGCCCCATTTGGAGAGAAGATTCCTATTCTCTGATGCGGCTTTATCTACGACCTCTTTGACCACTTCACTTGGGAAGAGGTCTTTTCCCCAGATATTGGAAGCTATCGGCTTCCTTGGTTCGTGCTTCCCTGTAGCAGAAGCGAACACAAACTCCCTACAAGCCCTTTTGGCTTTAATAAAATTGTACAAATCCTTGGTGACTGTTGCCAAATGAGATTTTGGCAAAGACCATATACATATCTGTGGTCTCTTGGATGCTTGCCCATAGTCTCTAAGCCAGTCTGCAGAGACATGGAAGAAGTGAGACGTTCCTTAGTCTCCCGTTCCCTGTGCAGGAGAAACTCTGACAGCTTCGGGAGATCTTCCTTGAACTGCCGTCCAGCGATATCTGCCTCTAGCTTCCCAACTATGAAGGTGTTATGGACATCCTTCCAATCCTTATCATCTCAAGGGAAGGCGAGGGAAAATGGTCTACACTCTTCAAGTGTAGGGCAAGGTTTCCCTGCCTCAAATGCCTTTAAGGCTGCCTTAAACCCTTTGTCCATAAAGGGGAAGGCACGTTCGGAGTCAGCAATAAAGGATGGGTGCTTTTTGCCGAGAGCCGGCACCTTAGAACTAGTAAAGGCCCTCTATTTTAATGTGGTTGTATATAAGGCCTGTGCCTTAGATAGTTCAGGGACAATCGCCTTCTTCTGCTCTGTTTCCTCCTTGGATGCTGGTTCCGTCCCGAGACGGACATAGTAATCTAGATAGGCCCCTTTACTAGGCCAAAATTCGATTTCCTCTACTGGAACTGTTCCCAGTTTCTCTGAGAAGAAGATCTTCCCCCCCCCCCCCCCGACATAGACATATGCTCTGCTTACCTCCAGGGGTTTAACGTCAAGAGAAGGCGGGGAGGTCCTTAACGTTTAACTTCTTCGGGGCTAAACGTGACGCAACTAGCTGATGAATTTCCGTCCGGAAAGATGCTTCTTTCTCGGACGATTTCTTCTGAATGTCCTGCACCATGGACAGTAGCGAGTGTAGCGTGCTTGTAATGGAATCCAACTGGGGTGCGGTAGAAGAAGAAGGCGTCGGTTCAGTCCCCGCTGCAGACGATACCGAAATTGTTTCGGTTATCTCGACTCCAGTCTCAGGAGGTATCTCATCCTCCTGCTCCAGTTCATCCACTAGGAGATTGTTCTCAGTCTCCTCCGAGACAACAGACATATTGTCCTCTAATTGGAGGCTCTGAAAGTCATCCGAAACGTCAGGTTTCTACCGGAATCTGAACTAATAGGATCTCAGGTTGAGCCTGGGGAACAATTGCATCCGCAGATGCATTAGGAAAAGAGACAATCCCTCATCCTCTCATTAGGAAGGTATGGGCCAGAGGTGTTCTTCTGAAAACCCCTGACCCATTTTTGCAGCGTGTCCCCTTGCTGCTTCCCTAGACTCAGTAGACTTTTGATCATCAAAAGCCTCTTTATACAGTTTGCCACAAACGGTACTTACCTGTGGGTCCCAGTACTTGAGAGCCCCTTTGGTGACTGCGCAGCGAGCAGGGGCCTTGCACATGCCATGTCCGTAGAAGCTCTTACTACGGACCCTGCAAAAGTTGTTTCCCGCACACGGGATACTCCTCAAAGAAAGAAAGCTATAAATATTCGGTGAAATTCTCAGATTTCAGCATATATAATTTAATTAATATTTAATTAATATTAGCTTGGATAGAGTAAGGTAGAAAGTAGGAAAGGACACCTACATGTGTTTCCTGTCCAGCCCATTGCTATGACCTCCTCCAATATTGAACGAAAGATTCATAATGAATACGAGGGGAAGTTATTATCATTGGATATAAGGTGTCTTCATAACACCATCTTCCATGTTCAATATAGGGGATTAAGTTAATGGTTAATAACCATTAATTGGTAGGGAGAATCACTCCCTAAAAGTGATGGTCTCACAATTGGCTGCCCATGAACTACTTGTAGGTTGGAAAAAACTTTTGGGCTACTGCAGTGACTGGCGGCGGCATGTCGCCAGTATTGCTGGGCTTGCCGTCATCTGCCAAGAATATTTTAGGGGACTTTTCATAAACTTTTTGTCTCTCTTGATAGCTCAGTCGGTAGGGTCCCTGCCAGCATGGTTTCCAGCCGTAAAGGTGGTGGTTCGAATCGCCACCCGGCCAGAAGCTGTTACCATAAAATGAATTCCAAGTGGATATATATTTCCAAGATAGAATTCGGTATTAAATGCCATTCGTGGGTGATATTTACATTAATTAAAATGATGTGTGCTTGTCATATATGTTCATTAAAATAACCACGTGTTGCAAACTCAGGATTCGGCTATCATGGTGGAGATGGGTTTATTTAAAGTCTATGAAGAGATTCCTGAATTCGACAGGAATATGTAGGGGGATTTGTCATAAACTTTTGTCTCTCTTGATAGCTCAGTCGGTAGGGTCCCTGCCAGCATGGTTTCCAGCCATACAGGTGGTGGTTCGAGTCCCCACCCGGCCAGAAGATGTTACCATAAAATAAATTCCAAGTGGATATATATTTTCAGGTTAGAATTCGGTATTAAATGCCATTCGTGGGTGATATTTACATTAATTAAAATCATGGGTGCTTCTGATGTATGTTCATATATATATATAATATATATATATATATGTTTGTGTTTGTGTTTTTTTTAGCTTGTGCGTGTGCATGTGTGTACGTGTGTTTGGGTGCCTTAATATATGGGTATATTTCTATATACTGTATACACAATATACTAACATACTTACACGTAGAGACACAGACACACACACGCGCACAGACACGCACACACACACACACACATATATATATATAGTATATAGTACACATATACACACATATATAGTATAGTATATATATATATGTAATAATAAATATATTGATATAGTTAGGTATACATAGTATATATATTATATAGATATATAGTATAAATATATATATATTATAGTATATATATACATACATATATACAGTAGATATACATATATATAGTATACACACACACACATATATATAGTATATATATATACATTTATTATATATATATATATTATATATATACATATACATTTATTATTATTATTATATATATATAGTATATATATACATATACATTTATTATATATATATATATATA
>NW_027171640.1:85000-107500 GCF_036898095.1 Palaemon carinicauda
AATCTGTTTTCATTTCTAATCGTTACGACAATTTGAGATATTATTAATTATTATTAAAAAAGGTTAAAATTTTCATCATCATGAAAATTATTGAAATTATTACTGTTGTCCGTCTTTTTATAAATGAACAAACTCAAGGTTATATTTGGCAGTAAAGTTAGTAGAGAAGAGATAAGAATTTCAATATTTTTTCTTGAAATAAAAGAAATATGGTTCTAGTTGTTAATTGTCCTAAATTTCAAGTGGAAATTGCAATTGTCATTATATTTCAATTCACGAAAACTCATTAAGTTTAAAGTCAATATGACAGAAATTTGCCAAGCATACTTTGTTTTTTGTCATAATCAATATCAGGAAAATTAAAAAATGATTACGCTTTTATATGTGATTTTGATATAATTTTCTTATCTGTATATATATATATATATATATATATATATATATATATATATATATATATATATATATATATATTATATATATCATAAGAATATTGATGCAATCATTGTCTTTTGCAGTTGATACATGTTTAAGGTTATAATCTATCTGAAAATAATGGCAGTAGCTTCTGCATTAATGTGATTACCTATCTTGAGTTCCTGATGTGGGACTATAATCCAATCATTTGATATATGTAAGCATATTGGGAGTATAATATCTAGATTTATGAAATGTTATATAGTTTCATTGGCCGTTCCTATCAGCACTTTCATTAGACTTTCCTTTTTATCTTGAAAACCAATAATTTTGATATCATAGAATCTAATTTTCCAAAATTATTTCTCCATTGAATTGTGTATTGTTGCTTCGATTTGTTTAAAGGTTTTAAAGTCACTCATGAATTGTAGAGGCAAGAGATAGTGACAATGCCCTAGTAGAACAACGCCGTATTAGACCGATGCCCTTGAGATTGACCATACATACACATTATCAGCAACCAGATTTATAAGAAACAATCAAGCTTCAGATGTCCTCGAACCCCGTCTAACAGATTGTTAGGCAGGGGCGTTTCCAGTAGATTACTACATTTTTTTTCATTAGTTTATACTGAGTATCAAAAAGATATCCTCTATTGATTTATTACACTAAATCAAAATTATTTACATAATGGTAAGTTTTGTTACATAAAAAGCATACTTAGATTTCGAAGAGAAGATAACCAACCAAGCGATTTCAGTCCAAGTTTATACAGTTAGCGAGATCCCCTGATACTGTTGTCAACACCCTTTTCACCTATTCCATCTTTCTCCTTTGCAAATTTAAGCATATGATCATGAATAAGTTATCAAAGGTAAGACAATTAAATCAGTATCAGAATAATGATAATTTGGCGACAAAATGTCTAGAATGACCTGAAATATTCGTATATTTCCTTAAAAATAGAATCATCAAAACCTCAAAACATCTGAGTCTATGAAAAACCCATCATATATCACCTTTGTTTCATTCCTCTAAAAAAAAAAAATGGAAATGTGAAGATATCGTGAAGAGAGCTTCTCGAGGAGACTGCATGATTCTTCAAAGGTCTGCCCCCTTTGAATTATTCTTTTCCTATGGAGATTTTATGCAAGTAAAAGGTGCCTGAATGTGTTTATGCTTACTTAAATTGGATGCAGATTTTTGTGAGAATAAACTAGATATAAGAATTTCTTTTATGTGTGCAAACCATTAGTTAGAAAAAAATATATTTTTTGTGGTGCTTTGTATGTGTGGAATACTTACACTTTTGTATGTATATGTAACCTGTAAACCTAAATATCGCTGCACCAGCTTATAAACAATTAATGAAAAGTTCTTGTTAAATATTGTTCTTTCTTATGGACTATGCTATAGTTTTCTCCTAAAAAAAATTATAAACTTTTGATAGTTTTCATTATACAATTTTCTAATGATGTGATACTTAAACACCCAGAAATGATGTTATAAAGCATAATGAAAAAATGCATTGCTAAGATAATTTTTCTTACTATTCTAAATACTTTTGAAAAACAAATTCAAATTTAAATAGTAATTCGTTAAATTTTGATTCAAATACTTGACGAAAAATTTATTTCAGAGTTGAAGAAATAACTCTAAGCCCTGCAATATTGACTAACTTCTATTCAGAGTTGAATATTTTGCAATTAAGATAACTTCCTTTCAGAAAATCATTTTTCCAGTCCCCTTAGTCTTCAGGCATCAGAATTAAGATTAATGCAAATATCATCCTACATGCCTTAGGGTTAACGCTATGCTATATAACTGAAAATTTCCCTGACATTAGTTTGTACCAACCGTGTGTTACACAATTGTACATAATTATTTTGTATATATTATGCTTGTATCTGTGCTCTTCCCTCGCACTAAAAAGAACCTGAATGATCATGTCTCCGTTTTGCCCTGTAACATTTGTCTGTCTCTCGAACAGGTCATGTCCTGTTGCCTTGAGGTTTTGTATATAAAGAAGAGTGTTCCTTAATAAATAACTCAGTCGTTTCCAATCTGCCTTTGAGTTCAAATCCTCTCTCGGCCCATCACATTGGTGACCCCGGAAGTCGACTCGCTCCCACCGCCTTCCACCCCCACCCCCTCGCCCCTTCATCGTTGGTACTATGGCGGACTCTACGGCAGTTGGTGCTGCGGCCGCGCCATTCAAACTTTCATCGTTTGCAAGCGGAGAGGCGTTTGCTTGGTTTCAGTGCGCAGAAGTCCAGTTTTGTATCAGGGGCGTGACTCGCTCAACCACCAAAGCGGATTATGTTCTCGCGGCGATACCCGAGGACACCTTCCCAGAAATATCCGACTGGCTTTGTGAACAAGGAGACACCCCAATAGCGTATGACGACCTCAAATCATACCTTCTGCAGCAGTACTCGCCGTCGCCAGCCGCCCATATAGCAAAGCATTTTCAGCTCTCGCAACAACCGTTGGGGGACCAAAGGGCTTCGCTTGCCCTCAGGGAAATGACCAGTATTGCTCGCCTTCAACCTGCCGCAGACGGCTCTTATCGTGAGGTGAACCTACTCCGTGCCCTTTGGATACGCCGTTTACCTGAACCTGTGCGCGCTGCCATACCCGATGTCGATAGTTTACCCATAAAGGACTTGATGACCAAAGCCGACGCCCTTATGGACAGCCACTTCAAGACCTCCATCAACGCCTCCACCCCTGACGACGAGGATGCCTATTCAACGTCAACCGAAGCTGACATGAATGCCGTAGGACATACACGCCTACCCCGTGACGTGCCGAAGCGGCGACAAAGCCGCCCACCACCCACCAATCGCTCACGCCCCAACGAACGACTTCTACAGCCACTTACTACCTCCCATCCGCCACAGTTTTGCTACTACCACTTCAGATTCGGGGCAACCGCGAAGAAATGTGCCAAAGATTGTCAGTGGCCAAAAAACGTGTAAGTAGGCCATCGCTTGTGGCGGTGGCCTCCCATGTTTCTAATCTTTTCTTTTTACAGGATGCAGGAACGGGCGTGCGATTTTTGGTAGACACAGGTACTTGTCGTTCTCTTCTGCCAAGGAAACTCTTCAAGGCACAATGTAGTCTGTCTACATCTGCCGACGTCCGCTTGGTAGCTGCCAACGGATCTGCGATACCCACCTACGGTTACGAGAACCTCACATTATCGTTCGGAAACGGTAAATTCAATTGGAAGTTTCTCGTTGCTGACGTCACAATGCCAATCCTCGGTGCGGATTTCCTCTCTCATTTCCACCTTCTGGTCGATGTCGCCCACCGACGATTGGTCAACGCAAACTCGTACTTGTCGACACCTCTTCAACCCGCCCCCTCTAACCTCGCTCTCCACATCAGCGCACCCACGGATGCCTACGCCCACCTCCTCACGTCGTACCCGGAAGTTTTCCGTCCAGAACTTCGCCAAACGCCCACGGTTCCTGCCAAGCACGGTATTTATCACCATATCAAGACGACGGGACCCCCAGTCTTCGCAAAATTCAGACGTCTGGCACCGGAACGATTGGCAGCCGCCAAACAGACGTTCGCCGAAATGGAGAAAATGGGCCTTTGCCAAAAGGCCTCCAGCCCATGGTCATCACCCTTACACATCGTTCTGAAGAAAGACGGCTCCCTCCGTCCGTGCGTGGATTACAGGCGCCTGAACATGCAAACAGAACCGGATCACTACCCCCTCCCAAACATTGCCGACGTGACCTACCTGCAAAAAGCGAAGGTTTTCTCTACGCTCGACCTCCTGAAGGGGTATTATCAGGTGCCTATGAACCCAGAAGACATCCCCAAGACCGCCATCACCACTCCGTTTGGCACATACACCTTCAATTACTCCTGTTTTGGCCTTCGTAATGCTGGGGCAACGTTTCAACGTCTCATGGATGGCATCTTAGGGGACCTCCCTTTCTGTGTATGTTATGTGGACGACATACTTGTGTTCTCCTCCTCAAAAGAGGAACACCTCCGTCACCTGCGCCTCGTGCTCGACCGCCTGCAACAAAACGGCCTTGTAGTCCGGTACGAGAAGTGTACCTTTGGCGCCAACGAAGTGTCGTTCTTAGGGCACCGTATCACTCCTGAAGGAGTCCATCCCCTCCCTGAGAAGGTAGCAGCCGTTCAGAATTTCCCCACGCCCTCGACCGTCAAAGCTCTGCAGGAATTCTTGGGCATGATCAACTATTATCACCGTTTTCTGCCAGCCATTGCCGTCACTCTTGCTCCCCTCTACGCCTCCCTCAAGGGCAAGCCAAAGGACCTGAAGTGGGGTCCCATTCAAGAAGCAGCCTTCTGCAATGCAAAGAAGGCCCTATCAACTGCTGCGGCTCTCACTTTTCCTATCCCACACGCCCCTCTCCTTCTCTCCACCGATGCAAGCGACATCGCTATTGGTGCAGTACTCGAGCAGGTGGTCAAAGGCTCGCCCCGCCCATTGGCCTTCTTCAGCAGAAAACTGTCCAAGGCAGAATCGGGTTATTCTACCTTCGATCGAGATTTGCTGGCGGTGCACTTGGCTGTCCGTCACTTTCGCCATTTCTTAGAAGGTACGCCCTTCGTCATTCGTACAGACCACATGCCTCTGGTGCACGCCTTCACTCGACAGTCTGACGCCTGGTCCGCTCGTCAACGCCGACATCTCTCCGCCGTGGCTGAATACAATTGCACCCTCCAATACGTCCCTAGGAAAATGAATCCCGTTGCCGATGCCCTGTCAAGAAACACGTTGGCTGCCGTTCAACTGGGATTGGATTACAACGCCCTGGCTGTAGCCCAACGACAGGATCCAGAGTATCAAGCTTGTCGTACATCCTGCACGTCTCTCCATTGGGAGGATTTTCCCCTCGAAGACTCCAACACCACCCTCCTCTGTGACGTCAGTACTGGTAGACCGCGACCTTGGATTCCTGCTCCCATGCGCCGACAGGTGTTTGATTTCATCCACGGCCTTTCACATCCCTCGTGCCGTTCTACTGCACAGCTGTTGAAGGCAAAGTTCATTTGGCACGGCATTTCTAAGGATGCTAAGGATTGGGTCCGGGCCTGTACTTCTTGCCAAACTTCCAAAGTACATCGACACACGGATTCAGGAGTGGGCACCTTTTTTCAACTTCAGCGTCGTTTCGCACACATTCACTTTGACGTTGTAGGCCCCCTACCCACATCACAAGGACATCGTTACCTGTTTACCGTCATCGACCGTTCCACTCGTTGGCCTGAAGCCATTCCCATGGAAACTGCAACGTCCGCCTCATGTACATCTGCCTTACTCTCTGGATGGATTTCAAGATTCGGTATCCCTGAGCATATTACTTCTGACAGGGGAACAACTTTCACCTCTCAATTATGGACGTCATTAGCGAATCTCCTGGGCATCACCCTACATCAGACAACGGCCTACAACCCCGCTGCCAATGGAATGGTTGAACGTTTTCATCGCTCCCTCAAAGCAGCTTTGATGTCCCGCTGCAAGGATTGCAACTGGTTTACTCAGCTTCCCTGGGTCCTCCTTGGACTAAGGACCACTCCTAAAGACGCCCTCGACGTTTCGGCAGCCGAAATGGTGTATGGCGACCCGTTGGTCGTCCCTGCCGAATTTTTTCCTTCTGCAACCTCCTCCGACGATCTCCAGCGCATACGTCACGTCGTGGGAAAATTTACTCCGTGCCGCCAGACTTACAAGCCCCCAGCGAAGCATCACATACCAACGGACTTGCACTCTGCAACGCACGTCTTCCTGCGCAACGACACCAGCAAGCCATCACTAACGCCCCCTTACACGGGCCCTTTCCTTGTGATCCGACGCAGTCCGAAAGCATTCCTCCTAAACATTCGGGGCAAAGAAGACTGGGTCTCCATTGATCGTCTAAAATCTGCTTATCTTTTGCCAGATGACCCGCCTACAGTTCGCCTCTCTAGATCAGGGCGCCCTATTTAACATGTACAGTATGTCATTTTTAGGGGGGGAGCCATGTACCAACCGTGTGTTACACAATTGTACATAATTATTTTGTATATATTATGCTTGTATCTGCGCTCTTCCCTCGCACTAAAAAGAACCTGAATGATCATGTCTCCGTTTTGCCCTGTAACATTTGTCTGTCTCTCGAACAGGTCATGTCCAGTTGCCTTGAGGTTTTGTATATAAAGAAGAGTGTTCCTTAATAAATAACTCAGTCGTTTCCAATCTGCCTTTGAGTTCACATCCTCTCTCGGCCCGTCAAAAGTTCATCCCAGTTTTGAAAGAGGAAAAAGGAGAGGTTTGATTATAGCATGTGAAGGAAGTATTTCTTGTCTAGAGGATTTTGAGACGATTGGTAAACTAAACATATCATAGAATCGTTGAGGGATGATATAACATTAATCTGCATTCACACAAATACACAAAGATTTATATAACTTGGACAGGTATTGAATAAAGTTATGTTTTAAAAAATATACATCTAAACAGAAGGTCATCTATCGACAACGCTTCGATCAAGATTTCGAACCTCATTGAAGGAAAAATGCCTTTACTCGAGAATATTAGATTACATTTTATTTTAAAACCATTGTATTAAGAAGCTTGTCTTAATGGAGTGTTTCTGGCGAGCACAGAACCCACTGATATCTTTCTCTTAGCCTGGTGATCTATTGGACGGGGGTTCGGGACGCATTCAATCTCAACAGTTTCTTGTAGTGTCTGCAACCTCACCCTCCTTGTGAGCTAAGGATAGAGGTTTTAGGATCCCAATACGTCTACCAATTGAGTTATCAGCAGGCACTGCCTGGCTCTCCCTGGTCCTAGCTTGATGGAGAGGGGTCATGGGCGTTGATGATATATATATAGAGTCATAATATCAGGCACTGTCACTCTCGCTTTCCTCTGCCATTCATGAGAGATCTTTAAAACTTTAAACCTTTTTTTTTTTTTTTTGCAAAAAGCTATGGTTGTAAAAACATATAAAAAGATCTTGAATAATTTACAGATCCTGCAATCACAATATATTAACTTGTCTGTTCATACCTCCTTCTTTCCAACATTGTTTTGTATAATTGTTTATTTACTTGCCTTATATGGGGAAAAAACACAGGGAAAGGATATTAAGCATGATGCAAAGGTGACTAAAGTTTCTCTAACTCTACTTAGGCAAGGGAGTGTGCAAGAACTCTTAGGCAGCCCCTTACAGTTCAAGGTCCCACAGGCTAAGGGGAAGAGGAGAAGGTTCCGTTCTTCTGCTCCCTAAGAAGGAATGATTGTCTGCTTCAGGGACTCTTTTCGTCCCTCCCCAGTCAAGATAGTACCTAAGGAGGTACGACCTGGGACTGGCGTGCGTGCCACATCTAATAATTGTGAAGATATTGCCGATGATTTTTCGTCCTTGTGTTACTATTTCTATCATACTCTGGACACCAAGAAATGAAATCTCTGAGCCGAATTTCTAATCAGTATAAAAGTAATTCAGATGAGTAATGAATACAGAAACATTGTTTATAGAAAGGAGCATATTAGTCATAAATACAAAAAGGGAAATTGGTAATATTTACCAAGCTTTTTACTATTATTTATGAGGAAACCATTTTAAACGCATACTAAAGGGAGATATATGATACTAAAGAAAGAACAAATATTTAACAAAATAATAATGTTTCTGAATTATTGTTTATGAGGAAGCAAAGTTTTTATACTGCATAATAAAGCAATATACAGAAATAGTATAAAAAAAAGAACTTAGAAATCTGTAAGCATTTTTCCAGCTCGAAACTATACCTTTGCGTTCAGAGACAAATAACTTAATGTCCAGGACAAGAGAAGCAATTAGGTATTACCCAAGAGATGCGACTGGAGTTTCAAAATGTAACCGTTAAAAACGGTTGGAAAGACCTGAGCTATGTCTTTTTTTCTTTTTATTTTCGTATATAAGCTATTTTTGGGCTCAGGCCATGACGTCCTGATGGAAGTTCTTATAAGGTAGCTTTCTAGGGTATATTTGACTACAGTGATATTCCCAGAGAATTTTACCATAAGGTATCCAGAATTCTAACTCCTGGAGCGAATATCCCTAAATAATCTCACAGGAATATCGAATAAGATCAGAGGACGTATTCTTGACACGTCACATAGCTATCTTCGCCCCGAACATTATTAACGCATCGAGTGGGAGTAGTGACAAGAATCTGAAACGAGAATGAAAAGAGAGCCGCTCATAAGGCATCTCTCCTATTCCGTTTCCAGTGTGTATCTGATGAAGGCAGTGGCGCCCTCTTCATTCCTTTTCATGTAGCTCAACTACTCGGTGTTTTCCCTTGTGTTCTCTCATTATTTTGGATTTAATTCAACTTTTTGATGACTTCTCCGGCCTCTTCTGCCTCTGGAAAGTTGAGTATTATCTTTACTATGTATAAATGTAAGCTCTTGTCGTTTTGAATTTAATCAAAGGTGATTTTAACGAAAACAACAGCTGTTGCCTACCGGAGGCATCCTGGATGCTTTCGCTCACTCTTATGGGTCAGTTAGTTAGCTAGAGCGACGTTCCCGGTTTGTTACGCTTTAATAATTTTACTATTTAGCTACTCTAGAAATGCTTATATTATTCGGTCAGTGTTAGCTGGGTGAATTCGACACGGGTCGAGGTACCGATCATGCCTTTCGCGAGGCTCGTAGCCTAGACGTCTGGCACTAGTACTTTCATGCATGGTATATGTTTTTCCGAGTGTTATTTATTGAAGCTATAGGCATTTAATTTATACATGTAAGATATTGTTGAATGTTTTTTCCAAGATTATATACGAGAGAGTTTCGGTGATTTAGGTAATCGATTCTCATATTACCTAGTCTAGTATTCTAGGTACAGTAGTATACTTTTGCACATCCCCGATTGTTCTTTTTCTCCTCTGGGGGCTAAATTCAATCCTTCTCTCCCTCTGTAAGCCTTCGGCTTAATCCTAGTGATTCTATCTGTATAATAATTCAGGTATAACTATTTTAGGATATGTCTGTCCTGACCTGATAACCAGAGTGACTGGTTTTTTTGGTTAAGGCAGAACATCAGAGTTTCTAGTCTGTGGTCTGCTTCTTCCTAGCATAGAGAAAGAGTCTCCTTTGCTAGGTTAGGGGCGGACACAAGAAGCTTTGCTTCCGTAATCCATGTCGGAAGGATTCTGATGATTCCTTCCTCCATTGGCCTAGCAGACTATCCTGTGTCGTTTTTTCTCGGGCTGAAGCATGAGTTTTTCGGTTGCGCGACGACATAACTTCACATAACTTCGTTCTGGTTGGGAGGAGGATAGCAAGCATTGCCAATCTTCCTCCCTAATAGACAACTCTTGGTTAGGATGAGCTCCCTAACTGCTGAGTGTGTCTCTTGCTAGAACGAAGTCTCTAGGACCCTTATCCCTTCCCCACCTATCTTATTTTTATTTTCTTGGCCATAGTCCTTCTTCCATATCTAGCATAGGTTTGGATGGAGGACCGGCTCAGCTCTCTGCCGCCCGGCATTACGTGCCGGCCGGCAGAGACCCTCTTTTTTCTTTGCAGAGTGAACCCCAGACCTCCCTTGGTCTCTTTTCCATGTCTGCCGGTAGAGCTCGGCAGGCTGTGGATTCTTTGGAAGCTTGAATGTTACATTCTCCCCTTCCATAAGTTCACTCTTTCTGGATGGAAGGTCGTATGGCATGCCACACTATAACCTTACACCCATACTTTTTCTCTGGCTATTGTATTGCACCCCTATCCCGGCTGCCGGCTTGACAGCCGACAGCCGGGCAGGTATAGGTTCTCTGATTCTTGGCTACTGTCGGCGGTATGGTTTTATTACCTTTGCCGGCCGACAGTGGAATCACAGCCCGAATTCGCTGGCCGCTACGATTAGCGGCCGGCAGCCGGGTTTTAGTGTTTTCAGCCATCGGCTGGCAATGATTGCCGGCCGGCACATAGTTACGAATCAGAGGGCTGCCGCCTATTGGTTAAAGATAGTATATCTTTGATCTTTAAAGGGGTAGTTGCCGGCCGGTACGTGCTGGCGTACAGGTGCGTGTCGGCCGGCATAATTGCATGCGATGTACAGTAGTTGCTATATTTGTAGTGTAGTACACACTGCATTAGTAGAAAACTGCTATACAGAGTTTGTGATAACACTAAAGTTCTTAATCATACTTAACCCTGGATAGGTACGGTGGGTCGTTTGCGACCCCGAGCGTCAAAAAAAAACAGGTTTTTCTCACGTGACTCACCCCTGTGACTGAATTTGTGGGTGATCGACCTGCAGGAGGTGTCTCCCCTACACGCTCTAGTAGTGTCCAGATGTGCATTGCTGTAGCTGTACTCCTTCCCCGATTTCTGAGACGCGTCGGGGTCGTTCGCGTCCGAGTTTACCCTTCTGAGGTAGTTTGCATAATTATCAAAGTTATTACGTATTATGAAATTGTCGTAGAATGGTGCAACTTGTATAGGTTATCAGTTGTGGAAAGTCTTGGTGGATTGTTTGGCTACCATGTGCATGTTTTTTTTTTTAGTTAAAATGTCGTTCATCACCACGAGGACCATTTTACCGCGAGTGCCCCTTTTTCATTTTTTTTCATTTTTTTGCCAAGTCATTTTTCCGTAAGATATTGCCAAATAGTGTCGTAAAACTTTTGCTTGTTTAGTGTTGGAAAGTGTGTCTAGATGATCTGGCTACCCATGCATGACTTTGTTTTTGTCAGATACGACGTAGTTATTGGTATATTGGGTATTTAACTGCGGTTACCAATTTCTGTTTTTTTTTCAATATTTGTAAAAATTACTACGTAGTAAGGAATTGCCGTATATTATTCATTTTTTTTTCATGTTTATGTGTTAGAAAGTGTGCCTTGATGGTTGGGCTAACACGTGCATGTCTTTTTTTTTATCTGAGATGTCGTATATTAGAATGTCGGGCATTTTACCGCGAGTGTCCCTTTTTAATTTTTTTTCATTTTTTTGCCAAGTCATTTTTCCGTAAGATATTGCGAAATAGTGTCGTAAAACTTTTGCTTTTTTAATGTTGGAAAGTGTGTCTAGATGATCTGGCTACCCATGCGTGATTTTGTTTTTGTCAGATACGACGTAGTTATTGGTATATTGGGTATTTAACTGCGGTTGCCAATTTCTGTTTTTTTTTCAATATTTGTAAAAATTTACTACGTAGTAAGGAATTGCCGTATATTATTGATTTTTTTTTCATGTTTATGTGTTAGAAAGTGTGCCTTGATGGTTGGGCTAACACGTGCATGTCTTTTTTTTTATCTGAGATGCCGTATATTAGAATGTTGGGCATGTTTCCGCGAGTGCCCCTTTTTATTTGTTTTGCATTTTTTTGCTTAGTCATGTTACCGTAAGGAATTGGCAAGTAATGTCGCAAAACTTATATTTTTATAGTGTTGGAAAGTGTTTCTAGATGATCTGGCTACCCATGCCTATTTTTTTTTTAGCCAGATATGGCGTATATATAAGTATGTGTTCGATTTTCCTGTGATTGCCATTTTTTCGTTTTTTCCCATTTCTTTCAAAATTACTACGTACTAAGGAACTATCACAGAGTAATATTTCATTTATATGTTTATTTGTCGGAAAATATGCCTTGATGGTTTGCCTAGCACGTGGCTGAAATTTTTTTTTTCTGAAATGCCGTATATTAGAATGGCCATTTTTCCACGAGTGCCCCTTTTTATTTGTTTTGCCTTTTTTTGCTTAGTCATGTTACCGTAAGGAATTGGCAAGTAGTGTCGCAAAACTTATATTTTTATAGTGTTGGAAAGTGTTTCTAGATGATCTGGCTACCCATGCCTATCTTTTTTTTAGCCAGATATGGCGTATATATAGGTATGTGTTCGATTTTCCGGTAATTGCCATTTTTTCGTTTTTTCCCAATTCTTTCAAAATTACTACGTACTAAGGAACTATCACAGAGTAATGATTCCTCTAGATATTTATTTGTCGGAAAATTTTGTTTACTTTTTTTTTGATTGAATATCATCAAATTTTTTTAGCTAAAATATTGTTTTACATTTTTTTTTTCGATTTTATTTCCCTTCAAAAAAAATTTTTTGGGTCAGAATTTTAATTTTATAGTCGTAAAATAATCGACAATTATCCAGCAACCCACCATACAATTTTTATGCATATCCAATAATAATTAGATTAGTAAATAACACCTTGAAATTGACATACCCTTCCTACATTTCAAGTGGCAGATTAGGGAGTCTGAGTCAGTGTGGTTGGCGGCCATTTTGTGGACATATCCGAAGCGTAAGCTGCCCTATCTATATATATTCTTGTTCCCTATAGAATTTGTGATATTTTGGTATATTTTTACCTGCATAAATATCATATTATATATTAAATATATGTATTTTTTTACGAAATTTCCAAGTACTCAAAAAATTACCTTTAGATATGGCCCCTGATATAAATGTAATTTACAAAATAATGAAGATTTTTTTACATATTTCTATTTTAGGATAACATATGTTTATTCCCTAAAAAAATTAGCCACTTCCTATTTCATTTGGGTACCCAAAAAAATTCATGAAATTTGGACAATTTTTTTTGGCCAAAAAAAGTTACCCTTTTTTTCTCATTTCAGATCTTCACCTCCATGGGTCTGACTTCATCCAAAATACATCAAGATGTGTCCTAAACATTCAAGAATCAATTCCTAGAAGGATTTGTGTATATATGTATAAACTTTTTTTTTATGAATTTTTATGTCAGGTCTTTTTTTTTTCTACTTAATTTTTTAAAATATTTATAATAAATAGTTTTTCTGCAGATGAGTAGTATTTATCTTTACAGTTGTTTTAAGCATTCATTGAAGTTTTTTTTGGCAAAAGAAAAAAGGAGGTTACTGCAAAAACTGATTTTTCAAGAATTTTTTTTGACGTCGGGGTCGTTCGCGTCCGAGTATACCCTTAAAGGGGTGTCCGAGGACCGTACCTATCCAGGGTTAATGTTATCTTGTACAGCTTTTTGTTGAGACCATACTTTGTATAGAAAGTGAGTTCTTTCTGTATTCTTTCAATCCCGTATATTAAAACTACACATTAAATTTCCGTTTAGGATATTACAAAAGGTATTCTAGTATAGAATTAACCTTAGTTTTAATATTTTGGGAGGTTACGGCAATTGACTGGATAGGAAATACAAGTATGTGTCTTTCCTTCTTTCTTTTATAGCTTTTCTATATAAGCTAAATGTTTCAATATAAGTGAAAAGCCTTCGCTTGATACTCATGGATTTTTCTTCTCTTTACAGGAGGACCATCCGAAGTGCGGGAGTGTGTTCTGTAATGTCCGCAGTAAGGACTTCTGTGGACATCAATACTGTAGGAGGCACGCACCATGCGCAGCCTCCAGAGGTGATCTCCGGTATTGGGACCCTCAGGTTTGTACAGTATGTTTTAACCTGATTACTGAGGCTTTTGACGACCCCAAGTCGATGGAGTCAAGGGATACTGCCAGGGAAAAGTTGCGATCCTGGGTGAGGGATTTTCAGAAAAACACCTTAGGCCCCTACCTTTCAAATGAGAAGATGAGGGCCTACCTTTTCCCTAAAGCTTCGGCTGATGCAATCATCCCCCAGCCTCAGGTGGAAATACCAACTACCCAGAATCCTGAAGTCTCGGCCGCCCTTCAAGACATCCAATTGGATGATAGAATGTCGGAGGTGTCGGATTCTACAGAGAAGGACCTTCTAGGAGAAGGTCAAGAGGAGGAGCTGTGCCAGACTCCTCAAGTAGAAGAGGAAGAAATCGATGAGGTGTCGGTTACATCGGTTCCGGACCCAGAACCTGTTCTCTCTACTTCGTCTGCTATCCCAAATGCCCTGGGAAGGACTCTTTCTTCTATTGTTGAGATGATCCAACAAATTCAGAAGAAGAATGATGATAAAGAGGCTGCAATGAAACTGGAGATATGTAGACTTGCAGCATCGCGTGGGCCTCAGAAATAACTCAACGTGAAGGATCTTCCTTTTTGTTCGGATACCAATCCTTAGAGGTATGCCGAACATATGTCAATGACAATTCCCCTGGAAGAGGTGGAATTTTGGCCCAATAAGGATTCCTACCCGGACTGTTATGTCCGCCTTAGGAAGGAGCCAGCCTCAAAGGAGGAGACTGAGCCGAAGGAGGTCATAGTTTTGGATCATAGCAAAGCTCAGGCGTTACTATCAAGCTCGATGAAAGAGAGGGGCTTCACGAACTCAAAAGTGCCAGCCTTGAGTAAGAAGCTTCCCTCTTTTGTGGCCTCTCCTACCAGAGCCTTTCCCTTCATGAAAAAGGGATATAAGGCAGCCATAAAGGCGGTGGAGGCAGGGAAACCATGCCCCTCCTTAGAGGAGTGCAAGCCGTTATCTCTGACCTTGCCCTTGGACCAAGAAGACTGGAAGGACGTACACCTTACCTTCTCAGTCGGGAAGGTGGAAGCTGATATTGCTGAACGTCAGTTCGGTGAGGAACTCCCTAAGCTGTCGGAGTTTCTCTTGCGCAGGAAGCAAGAGACGAAGGAAAGACTTGCGGCATCGATGTCGTTGCAAACAACATTAGAAACAATGGCAAGTGACCCCAAGAACCGGGACATGTTCATGGTGGTAGCCAAAACTCATCTGGCCACGGTTACAAAGGATCTCTATAGCATTTTTAAAGCTAGGTGAAACACGGTTAAAGAGGTAGTAGACAAGGCCACCACAGAGAATAGGAACCTTCTAAAAAAGTGGGGCTTAGATCTTAAGAAGAAGTCTTCTCAGGATGAGGGTCCCCAACCCAAGAGGAAGACAAAAAAGCGTAGGCCATCTTCTCGGCCGGCTATACCTTACCGACAGCATCAACAGCAACAACTTCCTATGACCGCAGTGCCTCAGATGATGGCACAACCTCCAACCACGTACCAACTGTTACCTCAACAAGTGGTGACTCAAACAAACCACCGTGAAATGCTGTTAATATTCGCTAAGACTGTAACGGGCTTTTTATCTCTTAGGAACCTTTCTGTACCTCTTTTTCTAAAATTTGTAACCATTTGTATTCATAAGAGGAAGGGAGATGGTCCCTTCGAAAGCTAAATAAACTCCTATTTTTCATACTTAGTGGGTTACTTTATTTATATATGTATATATATACATGTATATATATATATATATATATATATATATATATATATATATATATATATATATATATATATATATATATATATATATATATATATATATATATATATATGTATATATGCATATATATATATATGTATATATATATATATATATATATATATATATATATATATATATATATATATATATATATATATATATATATATATATATATATATATATATATATATATATATATATATATATATATATATATATATATATGTATATATATACATATATATATATATATATATATATATATATATATATATATATATATATATATATATATATATATATATATATATATATATATATATATATATATATATATATATATATATATATATATATATATATATATATATATATATGTATATATATATATATATATATATATATATATATATATATATATATATATATATATATATATATATATATATATATATATATATATATATATATATATATATATATATATATATATATATATATATATATATATATATATATATATATATATATATATATATATATATATATGGAAAAGAACAGAGAAGGGGAAAATATTTATCTTCCCTAAACCAAAACTCTTATTTTATTTACATAATTTCCAGTTATTGTTATACTTAGTTTTAATACTCCATTCCATGTACTTAATTAAAAATTCCATATTTAATCCAAATATAAAACTTATCGAGGTATATCTCCTCGAATCTATATACTTATATTTTTAGTTAAAAAAATATTATTAATACAATTCAAATCCTCTATTCTTTTTGTTTAAATCATATGGTGTTACTATCAAGATGACACGTATTAACCGTTTAACAAATGATTTAATATATATATATATATATATATATATATATATATATATATATATATATATATATATATATATATATATATATATATATATATATATATATATATATATATATATACCGTTTAACAAATGATTTAATATACATATATATATATATATATATATATATATATATATATATATATATATATATATATATATATATATATATATATATATATATATATATATATATATATATATATATATATATATAAGTTATAACTAGTTACCCTTGGTATTTTAGTTTCAATTGTATTTGTGTGTCTCCCATAATTCATTCTCGCCGCTGCTAATGTTCGAGAAAGTGTGACATTATTCCCTGATATTCAGACTTTAAAAGTATGTCCGAGATCTACATAAAAATGTCAATAAGTAGTAGGTTGGCCAGGGCACCAGCCACCCATTGAGATACCACCGCTAGAGAGTAACTGTATCCTTTGACTAGCCACAATGTAAGGCTTCGGATTTTTTCTCTCTCTTATTGGTTACAGCTAATTTTTTATTTGCCTACGAATAGTCTGGCCTATTCTTTATAGATTCTAGTTCAGTGACTACTTTCCTCCTGGCAAGTGTGGAAAAGACTCCTAGGCTAAGGAAAGCAACTCCTATAGGAGAAGGACACTAAAATCAAACCATTGTTCTCTAGTCTTGGGTAGTGCCATAGGCTTTTTTACCATGGTCTTCACTGTCTTGAGTTAGAGTTATCTTGCTTAAGGGACACTCGGGCACACTATTCTATCTTATTTTTTTCTCTCTTCCACTTGTTTTTTTTAAATGGTGTGTTGGGAAGGCTTGATAGAAGGGCCATGGATGACTGCTGGTTGATCAAGAGGTCGTCTTTTCCTTCTTCTGATTCTTTTTCTTCTCAAAACCATCCTTATTGTCCTACCCTCAGTTCAAATGGCTGTCTTGGAGGGCATTTTGCCTTGCATGGTGTATCGGCTCCTCTATGTTGACCAGTTTTTCCAGCTTTTTTCTATAGTCTCGATTGGTTTGATCAATCACTTTATTTATACTTCCGTACATATTGTTTTTGTTATAATTGTTTTGTATCTAGTTTTTAGGTATGATGTCTCCTTTTTAATTACCATTAGCTCTTATCCTGTCTATAGACATTGAGCGAGATCAGGGATCGGTATGTCCTAGATTTCCGTACATATTGTTTTTGTTATAATTGTTTTGTATCTAGTTTTTAGGTATGATGTCTCCTTTTTAATTACCATTAGCTCTTATCCTGTCTATAGACATTGAGCGAGATCAGGGATCGGTATGTCCTAGATTTCGTCAGTATTGTCTACTCCATTGTAACATTCCTGGTCTTCATGTAAACATTCAAGATCATACAATTGCTTCCAGACAGTATGATATACTTCTCTGCCCCGAAACTTGTTTCTAATATGAGGTCCTCATCTGAGCTCCTTATAACTGGTTTTAGGAAGCCAATAATGTTGAAACTTGATACTGCCCGTAGGGCAAGGGGAATGGCGGTGTATATTAGGATTGAGTACACTGCTTCTCATAAGTCCTGCTATGGATGAGGATGGTATGAGATTCAGGTAATAAAAGTTTGTGGCAGGAATAACAACTTTTATTGGTTTGTGTTCGATCTATCGGAATGCAGACATGGATGATTTATCTTCGAATGTATTCTTACCATTATGGCTAAGATACAAGAAGAAGACAGAAAGGCCTCTTTTGTCTTTGTTGGTGATTTCAATATTCAATGTAGGGAGTGGTTAAGTTCTGTTTCTCCTACCGATTGCCATGGCTTAAGAGCTTTAGACTCATAAGTGAAGCTACTGAAAGGTCCGGTAAGTGCTTGGACCTCGTATACACTGACTCCCCTAGCGTTATAACAAGTAAGGTTATTTCTCCAGTTGGGACATCTGATCATGACTTGATTTCATTAGTAGTGAAGGCTGAGGAGCCTGTCCCTGATGTATCATACTCATAAGATTTATATGAAATCTCTAGCAGACTGGAATGGGGTTTTACAAGGTCTTTTGGGTTGGAATTGGTAAAAATTGTATAGCTGTGTTAATCCAGTTGTCCCTTTGCATGAGAATCTAGTCATTATAATTGATAGGCGTATCCCTCTTCGTGTGCTAAGGTACCAAGTAGACGACAAACCCTGGTTCAAGGATGACTGTAGACGTGCTTATTTGGAGAAGCAGGAGACCTATCATCTTTGGAAGGGTAATAGATCAGATTTAACCTGGAATAACTATACTCAGCTTCGAGCTTTGGCTCAGAGAGTTTTTGCTTCAACTGAAAAGGAAAACAATTTAACTATAAAAAAAAAAACCTTTCTGGTAAAACCCAGGAACATAAGGGGTGGACTTCCCTTAAATCTATACTCTTTGGTGTAGATGCAGCAGTTTCTACTTTACTTAAACCAGATGGCTCAGTCACTCATTGTCCAAAGAAATAGGCAACCCTTTCGGTCAATGTGTTGGGCAGTAAACAGAGTAATGAGAGACTTGGACTTCCTCATAAATGTTTACCTGAGGCTAAATTGACTAATTTAGCTTTTCGATCTCATGAAATTAAAGCTCTTTTGATGGACCTTGATGCTTATAGAGGTGTAGACTCAAATGTCCTTTTCCCTTTTTATATAGATTGCAGATTTTTTAGCTCCAAAGTTATCTGTTATTTTGCGTAAGTTAGCAAGAAGAGGAGCTTTTGGCACTTTTTGGAGAATTGGTAATGTTACTCCATTTTGTAAATGTGTTTGTTTTAGCTCAAGTTCAACTGATTACCCCTCAATTTCCATAACTCCCCTATTATCTAAAGTTTTTGAACGTCTTCTGGCAAAGCGTGTTAATAGGTTTACTGAAGGTAAATCCCTATTCCCTAGTTTGCAATTTGTTTTTCTTAAAGGCCTTGGAGCATGTGATGCCCTTCTTACAATCTCCAAGGCTGTACAGTAATCCCTTGATTGCGGTCAGGAAGTTCGTATGATTGGCCTTGATTTTATTGCAGCCATTGACCGTGTTAATCATGGGGCACTCCTTTTAAAACTAAAATAGTTAGGAGTAGGTTGGTCGTTTCTTAGCATTATTATTAGATTTTTAAGTAACAGATCTCAAGTTGTTGTTGATGGGCACCCTAGTGTAAACAGGAATCTGCGATTTCTGATGTTCCACAGGGTAGTGTTCTTAGCCAATTACTTTTCATACTATATACACATGATATGTGATTTGGCCCAGGAAACAAGCTTGTTGCATATGCAAATGATGCTATTCTCTATGCATTGATTCCATCTCCTGAATGCAGATCTGGGGTCGCTGAATTCCTTAGCTAAAATTAGTGCATAGTGCAAATTATGGGGTATGAAGTTAAGTCTTAACAAAACTCAAAGTATGATTGTAAGTTTGTTAATGATAGTGGCTCCACAACATCCGGATCTCAGCACTGATAATGTTTCTATAACTATGTAAGGCTCTTTTAAAATTTTAGGAGTGGTTCTCGACAGCAAATTTACTTTTGAAAAACACATTAGGTCTGTCTTCTTCAATTGCACAAAAACTATGCATACTGAGAAAATCTTTCAAGATTTTCGGTTATCAATCCGATCTGAAGATGAGTTTCCATTCTTTCATTCTACCTTGCTTCGAATATTGTTCGCTTTTCTGGTCTTCAGCTGCTGATTCTCATCTTAATTTGGTTGACAGAATCCTACGGTCTATTGTATTTCTTATTCCTGTTTTAGATACTAGTCTTTGGCACCGTCGTTCAGTTGGTTCATTCAGCATGTTGCATACGATTTTTTCATAATTCTAACCATGCTTTACATTCAGATCTTCCTGGACATTTCCATCCTGTTCGTAATACTAAGCAGGCAGTAATTCTGAGAGTCAGGCCTTCTCCCTCAGGATGCTCAATACTACACACTATTCTAGAAGTTTTATTCCAGCCGTGACCAAGTTGAGGAAGGATCTTCCTAATCGATTAGTAGAATCAGTAGAACTTCAAAAGTTCAAACTTGCAGCAAATGTTTTCATGTTGAACAGGCTAACATAAGTTCCTTTATAGTTTATGTATGAAATATATGTTTTGATGTTGTGACTGTTTATTAGAATAATTAAATGTAAATTTATTCTCATCATTTATATTAACTCCTTATTCCCTTGCCTCACTGGGCTATTTTTTTCCTGTTGGAGTTCTCTGGCTTATAGCATCTTGCTTTTCCAAATTGTGTTGTAGATTGGCTAATAATGATAATAATAATAAAAATAATAATGATAATGATAACAATGATAATAATGATGATAAAGATAATGATAATAACAATAATAACAACACCCGGGAGCTCTTAGATAAAATGAAGTCACTGGCATCCGTCTTCCCTCGGTATTGTCTTCCTTGCCTATTGAAGTTTTAAATCATCTGTTTCAGTCGACCATAGTTTCAGATTGCAAGCGGAATCAGAAAGTTTCTTAGTTTCCAATGACCAATAATGTTCACTTTACAGTTGTAATAACCGTAAGGATAACAATAAAGAACAGGGTATACGCGTCTTTGAAAATGGGCAAAGGTATTCGAATGTGAGCCTAGTATTTTGTATTCCACCCTACCCTTGATGAAATCAAAGTCTAAAAAAACTACTTTCTACAAAAAACCTGCTGTCACGTCAATAGACGAAATAAACATTGCCAATGAGTGGGTATATGATAAAAAAAATTATGGACTTCCTAAACCAAATAAGGTGTTTATTATTATGTTGAGAAGCTAAGGAAAATGTATATTTTTTTTTGGGGTGGGGGCGGAATTTTGATTCTCAAAATATATTTTGTTGACTTGTTAGCTTGTATTGAGAAAGTAGGGTTTTATATTATAGCTCTAGTCCAAGGTTTAGCACCAAACAATTTAAGAATCTGGGGAAAGAAAAAAAAAGAAAAGAAAAAACAGAGATAGATCGCACATTCACCCCACATGACTAGGTAAGTAAGACAAAAAAAAGTTGGAGCATGGGTTTTGCAGAGATAGAAAAGATTTTATTTCATCTGCTTTTATAAAAGAAATGTTAAGTAAAACAGAAAACGAATACACTTTAACGCCAAAATATGTCCGGAACTCAAAAGCAACGTGTAAATTATACAGTTCAGTTAATGGTCAAAACATGTGCTAATGCCCTAAGGTTTCAAGAGAAACCTTTCATCCAAGACATGGCTGGGGACAGCTGATTTCATAGGATTAGCAAATAATTGGTTTGATTTGATGAATGCAAGTGAATGTACGGAGATGTAGAATCAGGAAATGCCTACCTGGTGGATATAGATTACCAAAAAGAAACTTTGGGTAGGATGGTACACATGATGAGAACAATGAGAGTGAATGGTCATGCAAGTCCTTATTTAGGTTTTCAGAAAGGTACTATACTTTTTAGTAAATCCTTAACTGAATTCTTCATTATGTTGATCTGTTTATATAGTCTAAATTAAATAATGACTCGGCGGATCAATCACGACTGCTTGAATGTATTTTTTTTCCCCATTAATTAGGAAGAAGAGTACCAAGATACTTTGAGTTTCAAATATAGACTCAGGCCCTTCTTATTAGGGAAGGACACAAAACTCTCTAGTTATAAGACTACCACATTTTCTCTGCACACCTGGTTAAGTGTTGATTGAAAATGAACGTGAGTTAGCTTTAGAACTCTGCATGACTCATATTTTGTTCGAGTGCATTGACATTGAAACTGAAAAAAACGATAAAGAGGTGAGTTTTGAATTATCTGATATAGAGAGCTCATCAAATAAACTCCACGATGGTACTGAGAAATTCTTAATGCTATATAGGAGGGGATATTGTGCAAACATTTATCAAAAAATAGTCTGAAATAGGGTCAAAGACTTTGTGAATGTGGGAATTTTTTATATTCCACATACACACACACACACACACACACACACACACACACACACACACACACATATATATATATATATATATATATATATATATATATATATATATATATATATATATATATATATACATATATATATA
>NW_027171640.1:120000-132500 GCF_036898095.1 Palaemon carinicauda
GCAATTATTATTATTATTATTATTATTATTATTATTATTATTATTATTATTATTATTATTATTATTATTATTATTATTATTATTATGTTTTGATTAATAATACTACCCGTTATCTGCAAAACCCCGTCTCTTCCATTTGAAAACTTTGGCTATTTTATAAAATAAGTCATGCTGTTCATGACGTATGGGATGGTCCTGAATCGAGGTGCAATCATAAACTGTATAAAAAGCCATAAACAATTTATTTATACATAATACATACATAACATTTATACATGACTTGAAAGTAGAACTTCATGACTAAAATGACAAGTAAATTTAGGCAGTAAATTCTTCGTGGGTAAAGGCTGGAGAGGACCTCTACTCCAGAAGCTCCACCCTGTGCGAGTCTCGGCCGTGAACTAAAACTGTGAACAGAATGACAGCCCAAGGCGAGACAAGACAAAAATGAAAATCGGAACCAAACTGTCATGGGAACAACCCACTAGTTTTAACCAGTATTAATTTACCCGACAAAAGTTTTATTCTATAATTTAACAAAGTTTTATTTTAAAGATTAAAATACAAGTAAATATTTTACATTCTTCCACCCCAAGATAATTTTCAGAGAAAATTTTTAACCTACGTGGGATTGCGGGACAATGCATCAGCTAGAACATTGGCAGCTCCTTTAATATGAGTTATTTGAAACTGGTACTCTTGAAGAAGGAGACTCCAGCGCATCAGTCTTGCATTATGAGCTTTGATATTTCTCAGATAAGTTAAAGGACGATGGTCAGTCTCTAAAAAGAATGATCTTCCATATAGGTACTGTTGGAACTTTCTCACAGACCAAACAATTGCTAAGGTTTCTTTTTCAATGACTGAATACTTAAATTCTGAAGTTTGCAACTTACGACTAGCGTAAGCAATAGGAAATGGTATACCCTCGGAATCATATTGCAACAGTGCACCACCTATTCCATGATCACTTGCGTCTGTTCTCAGACCAAATGGCTTACTAAGGTCTGGTAATTGCAAAATAGGAGCATGTGTTAACTTTGCTTTCAACAACTCAAATGCTTCTCTCGCCTTAGCATTCCAGATGATTACATCAGGTTGATTTTTTTTAAATAATCAGACAGAGGAGCAGAGATACTTCCAAATTGTGGAATAAATCTTCTATAGAAAGAAACAGACCCTAAAAATGATCGTAATTGCCGTTTCTTACTTGGAAAAGGCATATCCACAATTGCTTGTACTTTATCTGGTAATGGTTGCAGAGAGTTCCTACCAATCTGGTATCCCAAATAGTGAATTACCTCGTAACCAAAACGACACTTAGAGGGACCACAAGTTAAATTCCAACTGCGAAGTCTGGCAAACACTTTCTCGAGGGCCACCAAGTGTTCAGGCCATGAGCTAGAGTGAACAAAAATGTTATCAAAATAAAAACTAACGTGGTCTAAATTTTTCAACACTTGGCGCATCAGACGTTTATATGTACTACAGACAGTACTTAATCCAAATGGCATTGAAATAATCCCCTATTAGTACTGAATACAGTATATTTCCGGCAGGATTCTTCCATTGGAACCTGGTAATAAGCTTTAGCAAGATCAATTTCCGACAAATATTTGCAGTTTGAAAATTTGTCTAAGCTCTCATCTATAGTAGGAATAGGTTCACAATCAAACACTGTTGCAGCATTTAACTGCCTAAAATCTATACACATCCGATAACTGGCATCCGATTTTTTACAAGCACAACCGGTGAACAATAGTTAGATATAGATGCTTCAATTATATCAAGCTCCAACAATTTATCAACTTCACGGTTGAATACCTCTCTTAAGTGATAAGGAACAGCGTAAGGCTTTCTCTTGACAGGCTCAGTGGTAGTTAACTGTATGGAATGACTAAAGTTTTTAACACAACCAGGTATATCACTAAGAACATCCTTATAGCTGTCTAACAAAATGGATAACTCTGCCTTTTGTTCTGTAGTTAGATAAGGATTCACATCAGGTTCAGTCCCAGACTCTATATCTAACACTGGCAAAGGAGAATCTGTACATTGAGTAACTACAGCAACCTGTACCAAATCCAGAGGTCCCATTAAAACCTTCTGTTCAAAAGGGGTAACCTCATCAAACACTTGCAAATTGTTAATAGTGGCCCTACGGTAATACTTTTTTAACATATTTACATGGAAAACTTTATGTTTATTCCTTACTTCTATAATATAATCAACCTGACCTTTCTTGCCAATTACCTTATATGGACCCTGCCACTGAGATAAGAGCTTATTAGTGTCGGAAGGTAACAGTAACAGAACCTCATCACCGATAACAAATTTTCTATCAGATGTTTTCAGATCATAATAAGTTTTATATTTGCTAAAATTAACCTTGGCATTCTGGAGTGCGATCTGTGCTGTTTCCTCTAACCTATCACGCAGATCCAACACATACTCATAAGAATTCCTAATTTCTTCATTAAAGTCCTGATTAGTAAACAACTCTTTCAATATGGATAAAGGACCTCTCACATTTCGTCCATAAATCAGTTCAAAAGGAGAAAATCCTAAAGTATTGTTAGGGATTTCTCTAACAGCAAATAAGGCACACGGAAGGTATCTGTGCCAACAGCGAGGATAATCTGAACAAATCTTTTTAATTATACTTTTCAATACCCCATTAAAACGCTCACAATACCCATTAGCCTGTGGATGGTATGGTGATGTAAAAATTGGCTTTATATTAAGTAACTTATGCACTTCTTCCATCACTGAAGAAACAAACTGACGTCCTCTATCTGATAGAACCTCTTTTGGGATACCTATACGTGTAAAGATACTTAATAGGGCTTCAGCACAAGAAATAGAATCTATTCTCTTTAGAGGGATAGCCTCAGGGTAACGGGTAGCACAATCAACTAATGTCAAAATAAACCTATGACCGTCCTCAGAAGGGGGTGACAAAGGCCCAACTATATCAACTGCGACCTTTGCAAAAAGCTCGGTTATTATAGGTACTGTTTGAGGTGGTGCCTTCTTGACACGACCTTGGGAAGTAGTTCTTTGACATATATCACATGATCTACAATAGCGCAGGATGTCAGCTGTAGCACCTGGCCAAAAGTACAATGCAAACACTTTGTCTTTAGTTTTACAGTTACTAAAATGTCCAGCCAACAACGAATCGTGAGCTATTTTCATAATTAATTCCCTGAACTTTCGTGGTACCACTAGAACTTTTACTCCTAACATCACCCTATTGTTACTCTGTATACACTTCCTATAAAGGAAACCTTTGTCAATAATGTACTGGTAAACATTTCCCTTGGATATTTCAGTAATATATTTATCAAGCTTCTCACGAATGCTCTGCAAAGAAGGGCAATTCGTTTGCTCTTGCTTAAAATCCGACACACTCACGTTTAAGTCACCAAGAACCTTAGATTTATTTGTAATCAGGGGAGCAGGACGAGTACTATCGGCTTTTACTTGACCTCTGGTCATAACAGATTGGCAGGTAGAGATATCATTATCCTCCACTTGTCCTATAAGCACACCACAAAACTTAATGGGTGCCTTTACCACTTCAGTCCATCCCGTAAAATAATCACAAGCAATATGACACTTAACCACAGGGAATTTATCAGTTCTACCCAAATAATCACTAACTGACGCAAATTTGGTGTGTTCATCAAAAGGTATGGATGGTAATAACTGTTCCGACACAACTATACAAGTACACCCAGTATCACGTACCATGGTCGAAATATTAGCACCATTTACCTTGCAATTTTCAAATTTCAAAGAGCCAGATACAGTAGAGCCAAAAACAAAATTAACTTTATGGGGAACGACATTACCAACTCCGGAATCGTCACTCGTATGATCAGAACTAGTTATAAGATTATGAATCATAGGATTCTCCTTCCTTATCAAAGATTTATTCTGAGGACACTGTGGTCTTATATGACCTTCTAAACCGCAACTATGACAAACTATTTTCCTTTTTACTTTTGTAATATTTGGCTGTACGACTGAATGATCAGAATTCTTTAATGAATTAGTGTTATTGACCACAGACTTCCTCGAACTACTTTTAGACAATTTGGTATACAAGTTATGAGCAGCCGCATAAGTATCTGCCTCGTTAATCAATTCATCAAAAGTATGCCACTTTCTATCTTTAAGGGTACTGCGCAACTCGGGAGTTACTGAAGCTAATAATTGGTCACACAATATGAAATCCGATAAAGATTCATAACTATTATTTACCTTCGATGTTTCCAACCAATGATTCAGGAGTCTACGTAAAGTAAAGCCAAACTGTCGAAAAGTCTGATGGGGGGAAATACGAGCATGCCGAAATTCAGTTCTATAATAATCAGAGTTCATATAATAAGCATTCAACAACTCTTTCTTCAAATCAGAATAAGTGCCAGTGGCTTCGGAAGGAAGCGTTATATAAACCTCCCTTAGCTTGCCTTGTAATAACGGTAACAGTCTAATTACACCATCAGCTTCTAAATCCCATCCATTTGCTTCGCAAATTCTCTCAAAATAGGAAAGAAAAACACTAAAATCATCACCCTCTTTAAAACTAAGCAATTTTATTTCATCAAAAGAAAGTCTGGGACAAGTGCTAGACACAGTGGGAGCTACAGCTCTCTTCGCAAGCATGTCTATTT
The DNA here is from genome assembly GCF_036898095.1 of Palaemon carinicauda. Taxonomy (NCBI): domain Eukaryota; kingdom Metazoa; phylum Arthropoda; class Malacostraca; order Decapoda; family Palaemonidae; genus Palaemon; species Palaemon carinicauda. The sequence goes on from NW_027171640.1 coordinate 124,683, forward strand.
CATGCCGCCGGTCTTTACTTCTCTCTTCTAATTTTCTAAGTTCTAACTCTCGTTCGGCTTCGAGCTTTTTATACTCACGCTCTTGTGCTCGCTCTTCTCTCTCAATATTTTGTTGACGAGTGATAAACTCTACCGCATCATCACCAGCTAAACCAAGATCCGTAGCAAGTTCTCTTAGTTTTGATAAACTAGACATGGTAATAGGCAATAATTAACAAAAAAATAAAAAATATGAGTTCACAAAAAAAAATAGACCGCAACGTTATAGTGGACTTAGCTCAATATAGTAAGCCCTGGGTTTAAGGCAGGCAATTATACTTATGTCATTACATAATAAACACGAACCTAGCCTTGTTCCTTAAACCAGGATAAGTAACAATAGTGCTTGGTATAACGACAATACACAACAATTTTCGCAACACAAGGCCAGTCTCCCACACGACCTCAATGGCACAGTAATGAAAGCACCCATAAAACTTAGGACCCCACACCTGACACCAAATGTAGAATTATTTAAACAAATGTAAAATAAGTCATGCTGTTCATGACGTATGGGATGGTCCTAAATCGAGGTGCAATCATAAACTGTATAAAAAGCCATAAACAATTTATTTATACATAATACATACATAACATTTATACATGACTTGAAAGTAGAACTTCATGACTAAAATGACAAGTACATTTAGGCAGAAAATTCTTCGTGGGTAAAGGCTGGAGAGGACCTCTACTCCAGAAGCTCCACCCTGTGCGAGTCTCGGCCGTGAACTAAAACTGTGAACAGAATGACAGCCCAAGGCGAGACAAGACAAAAATGAAAATCGGAACCAAACTGTCATGGGAACAACCCACTAGTTTTAACCAGTATTAATTTTACCCGACAAAAGTTTTATTCTATAATTTAACAAAGTTTTATTTTAAAGATTAAAATACAAGTAAATATTTTACAGTATATATGTGTGTATTTGCATATATGTCAAGTATATTGATAAAGCAATGAAGAAAAACCTCTGTAATTAATTATGGGTTATTAAACTATTTGGAATGAAAAGTATTTATTCTTATATATTTTCGATCACATATATCCAATTGGACTTTGGATCAGGAGAGGACAAAGTAAACCGTAATATTTGAAGAGGATTTAACTTCGTCACATGAAAGATCCAAGGTAATATTTCTAGTCCTTTTTGTAGAGAAAACCTATAAAGGTAAATTCGCATGATATGTGTCACATCACGCCTAGAATCATGAGGGCTTCTACAAACCCCTTGGCTGAGGCGGCTCTCTGCAACATCTTCAAATACGAGGATTGGATTGAGTGAGCGAGTGCATGTAGGAAGCATGAAGAATATTGAAAGGAGAAGGAAGTTCTAGGGCGAGGAATAAAGGAGGGTTTGGGAAAATGGACGATGGTGTCCAAGGTAGATGAATGCATGTAAGGAAAAAGAGATTTAGAAACATAACTGTGGAAGGAATGGGGGAGTTACCAGAATAGAAGTGAGGAGAACTCGAAGCCTGAAAGGGAAAAGGGGAGGTTTGTAAGCATCAGAGTATGCCAGCATTATATTTTTTGGCAAATTTTAAGGTATGAATGTATTTTGAACTCCTTTAAGAAACTACAGTAATTTGATATATCTATATCGAATATATATATATATATATATATATATATATATATATATATATATATATATATATATATATATATATATATATGGATAGATGGATAGATAAATATGTATATATATGTACATATATATATATATATATATATATATATATATATATATATATATATATATATATATATATATATATATGTGTATATATATATATATATATATATATATATATATATATATATATATATATATATATATATATATATATATATATATATATGTATATATATATATATATATATATATATATATATATATATATATATATATATATATATATATATATATATATATATATATATATATATATTTGATATTACCAAAGACTTGAATTTAATATTCTTTCGAGAAAATTTCAGTGTATGAAATTAATATCTAATATCATTTGACAGCATTATTTCAATATATTTCATTGGACATATTTCCTTAATTCTTACTTTTTTTAATTTCCGATAATACAAAAAAACTAGATTTAATTTTTTTTCTGAAAAAATTATGGTATGAAATTATTCTACCCATATTTATGTAAAAACATTATTTCAGTATATTCCAAAGGACATTATTTTCATTTATTTATTTTAAATTTTCTATAATCCCTAAATATTTTTTCGGACAAATTTAATGGCAAGAAATCATTCCAAATCCATTTATGAAACTATATTAACCTTATATATTTTAGAGGATATTTAGTTTTTCTTTTCTTTATTTTGAAATCACGATATTTCCCAATATGTGTTAATATATACAAACAATTAGATGATCATGGAGCTAAGTAAAGGATATAAGTTTAATTCATAAGAACTCTGTACAAGTGCTTTCTTAAGCGCGGTTTACACGGGCGAACAGCTCGTCGATCCTGGTTCGACAATCCTGTGTTTGAATTAATGTTCGAGCGTGTAAACGGGCTATTTGGTTGTCGAGCGCGCTCGCCGATCGGCTCGATGAAAGTCAGGCTCATCTTGACTTTTGTGGGCGGATCTACATTGTTTGACGAACGGTGTGAACGTGTGAACGGGTGTCGAGCATCGAACCTCAGTTGTCATTCAAACCTGCTAGAGGAAACACCATTAAAGAAATGAATTATGGCTGCCATTAATGAAAGCAAGAATGAGAAGGAAGTCGTACTTGATTTCATACATGCATATCGGGCTCATCCAGCTTTAGGGAAAGTTGAATCAAAAGACTATTCCAATAAAGTAACCAGAAACAAAGGAATAACGGCTCTGCATGAAATATTGAAAGAACTCGAGCCTGACTGCACACGAGACGCCGTGACGAAGAAAATAAATTCTTCCTGATGCTAAATAGCGTAAAGTGACACTTGGTATTTTAGAATGATTTATTGTTAATTTATTCTCATCATTTATTTATTTCCTTATTTCCTTTCCTCACTGGGCTATTTTCCCAATTGGAGCCCTTGGCCTTATAGCATCTTGCTTTTCCGAGTAGGGCTGTAGCTTGGCTAGTAATATTAATAATAATGATAATAACAAGCAAGTTGGTGTGTGAAAATTACTCTCTTTTTAGTAGCCAGTCCTTCGTCCACTTTGATCTTTTTTTCCTTCTTAGTGCCACTGCTAAAGCAATGGCTATCAAATCATCCTGGTCGAGAGACATGTTTACGTTGTTTTAGCACGAGGCACACTGAGTTTCGATGTACTGTCTGAAAGCTCTTCGAGCCGTTCTACAAATAGGTTCGACAACCGGGCTCAGCGAGCTGTTCGGCCGTGTAAACCCACCTTTACGCAGCATCATCCTAAAAATTTTAAAATTCGAAACCACATGTATAATGATTATATGGAACATTATATGACTGAGGGATTTGCTACACAGTAGACTAAAACAGCAATATATATATATATATATATATATATATATATATATATATATATATATATATATATATATATATATATATATATGTATATGTATATATATGTTGATTGGCACAATATTGAGTATAAAAATATGATATCCGGTATTCCTCAGGGTAGTGTTCTTGGCCCATTACTTTTCATACTATATACACATGACATGTGGTTTGGCCTAGAAAACAAGCTTGTTGCATATGCATATAATACTACTCTCTTTGCATCAATTCCATCACCTGAATGTAGATCTGGGGTTGGTGAATCCCTTAATAGAGATTTAGCTAAAATTATTGCATGGTGCAAATTATGGGGTATGAAGTTGAATTCTAACAAAACTCAAAGTATGATTGTAAGTAGGTCAAGGACGGTGGCTCCTCAACATCCGGATCTCAGTATTGATAATGTTTCTTTAAATTTGTATGACTCTTTCAAAATTTTAGGCGTGATTCTTGACAGCAAATTTACTTTTGAGAAACATATAAGGTCTGTGTCTTCTTCAATTGCACAAAAAAATGGCTTATTGAGAAAGTCTTACAAGATTTTCGGTGATCAATCAATTCTGAAGAAGTGTTTTAATTCTCTCATTTTACCTTGTTTTGATTATTGTTCTCCTGTCTGGTGGTCAGCTGCTGATTCTCATCTTAATTTGTTGGAGAGAAACTTGCGGTCTATTACATTTTTTATTCCTGATCTAGATATTAATCTTTGGCATCGTCGATCAATTAGTTGATTATGCATGTTGCATACGATTTTTCATAACTCTGACCATCCTTTACATTCAGATCTCCCTGGACAATTCTATCCTGTTTGTAATACTAGGCAGGCAGTTAATTCTAATAGCCAAGCCTTCTCCATCATTAGGCATAATACTACATATTATTTCGGAAGTTTTATTCCAGCTGTTACCAAATTGTGGAATGATCTTCCCAATCAGGTAGTTGAATCAGTAGATCTTCAAAAGTTTGAAGTTGGAGCAAATGTTTTTATGTTGACCAGGCTGACATAAGTCTTTTTATAGTTTATATACGACATATCTGTTTTTGACGTTGGTAATAGTTTATATAAGATATATCTGTTCAGACGCTGTTACTGTTTTTAGAATGATATATTGTTAATTATTTCTCACCATTTATTTATTTCCTTATTTCCTTTTATCATTGCGCTATTTTTCCCTATTGGAGCCCTTGGGCTTATAGCATCTTGCTTTTCCAACTAGGGTTGTAGCTTGGCTTGTAATATATATATATATATATATATATATATATATATATATATATATATATATATATATATATATATATATATATATATATATATATATATATATATATATATACATACACACACACACACACACACACACATATATATATATATATATATATATATATATATATATATATATATATATATATATATATATATATATATAGTTTCACCAAGATTCAATTCAGCCTTGTCAATATCAAATTAATGTTTACAGAATAGAATGTTTACGAGAACTTTGCAAACATTTGCACAACTCTTGAGAGTAGCGTGAGTTGTATGTCGGTTCAAAGGGAGACAATCTCAAGATATGAATTTATGTAACATTATCATTAGTATTAAAATGAGGAGATTACCCAACCTAATGATTCAACCTCGATTCTTACATTGCTGGTCACGTAAGGTAATACAGCTTACGGAATGAGGTTTTTATTGTAGTTTAAGTTAGTTTTAAACCTCTTTATAGTTATTCATGTGCAGGAATGTAATTATTTTTCTTTTTGTTATATACCCTTTCTAAAAATAACTTTATCTTATTGATGGTCTTTGAGATTAGTGGACCTATTCTTCAGAGGCATATTTTATAAAGCATTCTTTATAAATTTCCTTCCTTTAATCAAATGTATTTTTCTTTCATCTATAGCTTTTGTATTTCTTTTCAAAAAGCTTCAAAGGTTTACCTAAAGCTTCCAATAAAAGGTCAACGGAATACACAATGTAAACTCTGAAACATTTTATGACATAAACATTTTTACATTATAAGAAATAGATATGACACTGAGCTGCCAGATACTGAAAATTTCTCAAGTAAAACTATTTCATTGTGTCTTGCACCTATGTGAACCGAACATAAGGTCTTTTCGAGGTAGCCGGAAAATTCGTAAAAAGACAACTCGTCGCCAGACAATTGGTAGACAGACAATTGAATGAGAGGAAAATTGGTAATTTAGACAATTGGTAGATTGGACAACTAGTCGACAATTTATAAAAAAAAAAAAAAAAAAAAATTCATAAAGAATAAAACGAACACCATCTATATGCAGAATATAGTAAAAGAAGCTAATTAAAAAGCAATTATTTAAACTCTGTTCTCTTTGATAGAATCTCCAAATTTTTCTTTGCACCATATATAGAAATATCTTCATTTTCGTAAAGTAAAAAATCATCACCTCTCAGAGTTTTTAAACAAGTCTTCCTCACGAACAACGGGTCTTTTTCAACTTTAAACTCCAGTTCAAGGTGCTTGGACAATATATCTACAAATACCTTGATGATATGTTAAAATTGTTATAAACTTTTTTCAATTTTCAACTTCAATTCAAGTCAAATCTCTTTTTCATCTTTTTTCAACCCTTCAGCACCATAGATTTCGTGAAAAGAGAAAGTGGCAGCAGGTAACTTTTATTCGAAGGGTATTCATATACTGTTGACAAAACTAGGAAAACGGGGACTCATTGGAAATATTTGAATCATATTATATGTTATGCAAGATTAATAATAGTGGACAACATAATTACTGGAACGTCATCGGAACACTCTCATCCAGCTACACCAGTACAAAATAGTGTCGTTAAAATTAAAGAAGAAATACAGATACGTGCTGAACAATCTGAACAGTTGCCTACTTCCACAATCAATGATGTAACTTCCGATATGTGCTTAATTCTTGCAGGAGCATTACCGAAAAAGGAATTCCTAAAGCGTACAGTGCGCCGAAAAAGACCCGTTGTTCGTCAGGAAGACTTGCTTAAAACTCCGAGAAGTGATGATATTTTTACTTTACGAAAATGAAGATATTCCTATATATGGTACTAAGAAAAATTTTGAGATTTTAGCAAAGAGAACAGAGTGGTTCTGCGATGGTGCCAGCAAGGCTAGCACCGGGGACAGTTCAGTCGACATAATGTCGGCTGTGATGGTGGCCAGCAGCTCGCCTGTCGCCAGCTGTTGGTAGCTTACCAGCTGCCGGCAGGTTACCAGCTGTTGGCTTACTCAGTGCTAGGAAGAATAAAAGACAAATATTTGTGTATCCCACCCACACCATTTGCTGTGACCTCCCTACAATATTAAATCATAGAGTTTCCTGATCAGGGAAACTCAACTATAAGGGTTCTACCCGTTTAGGGTTAAAAGTGTAATACCACCAGCCCTTCAAAATATTTAATATTATACGGTAGAAGACAAATGATTTCTAATCAGAATATTGTAGAAACTATATTTTTACAATATGATAATGGTCACTGCAAACACCCGAGCAAGGATACCCAAAATATATTGAAAATAACTACTTGTATAATATATAGAATAATTTTCTATCTGCAGTATATCCTATACTGCAAATATACTGACTACCTGTATAAACATATACTGTAATTCAGCCGGCATAGCTAGCTCTGCCAGCACAACCAGCATTCTAGCTAAAGGGAGAGAGACAGCATGGAGTGAAGGCTTCTTTATTACTGTGTATGTATAAAGTAATTAAGGATGTAAAAGTATAATTTACTACTTTTCTCCAGAAAGAAGATTCAAATAGAAGGAGAGAATGTAACATTCAAGCTTCCATCCAACCACAGTACTATCGCCAGTAGAATCCAGCTGGCACCTAGTCGGCAGGCTAGCGCCCGGCAGTGCTAGTACAGTAGGCGTGCTGCCGACTGAGTCAGCACCTATCTGTGCCGGCTTGGCCGGTGGTAATACCCTGACAACAGAACTTGGGGCCAGCAGTGCAATGGAGAACTGAAGAACCTAGAGCCATCATGGCTGCCGGCAGCCGCCATGACGGCTGCCATGCCGACAGATGGCAAGACTACTAGCAGCTTGCATAGCCACCGGCAGCCGTCATAACTGCCGACAGTATGCAAAACACATGGTCACCGGCAGCTAACATGGCCGCAGGCAGTTGTCATGGCTGTCTACAGCTATCATAGCCGCTGATAGCCGGACAACAGCTGCAGAGAGGGAGTCTGGCTGGCCTCCGTAACCCACCGGCAATGGTGAGG
>NW_027171640.1:137500-154852 GCF_036898095.1 Palaemon carinicauda
AAGCGCAATTCTAAAGGATGATCCTGTACGATTTGTACCTAATACGTTGTTATATTCTAGTATATTTTTTGTTTTGATAGTGTAGTGGTTAGGTTAAGGGTGTCAGAATTACCAAGTATTGCTCTCTCGAAAGTGTACTCACGCAACACCAGACGGATGTGTCAGTCAGCTAGATCCGCCCAACCTTTGTCCCCAAAATAGAATAAGGATAACATCCTATCACTAAGTTTTTCGCAAATTTTCCAAAGCACATGGCATATTGCTTATTCTCTCACAAACATGACACAATACCTCATAAAAATGTAGAAGAACATTACATACGCCATTGTTCCTATCTTGTATGGTCACATTGCACTCTCGAACAGAATAGGTAAGAAAAAATTAAAAGAAATATAAAAGTGAATTCTTAAGATTACCATAAATTTACATAAACTGACTTGAGTAAAGAATACAATGAAATTAACGACGAGAGTCTTATGTAATTTACACAATAAACTTCAATCTACAAGAAAAGAACTCAACCTAAGAGCTGGCTAACCTCTGTTCATTGCACAAATGAAATATAGATAAAATCATTATTAAACTACTGTATTTACTCTACACTAGACTACCTCCGCAATAGTATATATATATATATATATATATATATATATATATATATATATATATATATATATATATATATATATATATATATATATATATATATATATATATATATATATATATGTATGCGTAAAAATCACAGGAAAACGTGATGCTCAGATGCAGATGAACCACAGGGAAATTGAAAATACAAAATCTACAAATAAGTCCTGACTAGTTTCATGATACTTCTTCAAAGGACTGATTTATTGAGAGAGGTTTCTTTACATTTTATAGGGAAAGTAAACGTACGAACATACATATAGAGGCTTACAGAACAATGACACTCCCATACCAGGTACCTGGGCTGTGATCAGGTGTTTACTGGGCGGAGATCCAACCTCATTAGACACCTGCCAAAAAGGGTCATTTCTGGTGACAGGTTAATTCTTATTTTCGACTTTCAATGCAGTTTATTTATATGAATAATGGTAGCCTTATATATATAAATACATAAGCAAAACTTTATGTATATGTAAAACAAATCTATATATAAATATATAAAAAGACATACATACGTATACACAGACAGGCATTCATACACAAACATGCATAATGTATGCATAGGCATATACATACGTGTACACATACTGGTATACATATACAGACATATACATAAACTTACATATAAATGTTTATACACATGATTAACATGTATATATGTATACATACAGGCATACACACACAAACACACACACACACACACACACACACACACACACATATATATATATATATATATATATATATATATATATATATATATATATATATATATATATATATATATATATATATATATATATATATATACATACATGTACAAACACACACACACACATATATATATATATATATATATATATATATATATATATATATATATATATATATATATATATATATATATATATATATATATATATATATATATGTATACATATGTGTGTGTGTGTGCGTGAGTGTGCGTGTGTGTATGCTGTACATCCATATATAAATGCATCCATATATCTGTCCAAATAAACAGTAGATTTTATTTTTATATAGAATTTTCCACAGGATACTCATGTCACGACAAGTCGAATGTTTGCCTATATTTCTAATCGGTATTGAGGATTGAACACAACCAAAAGGAATTTATCATTTTATTAATAACAGAATCATAAGAGCATGCAAATTGATAAAGCTGTTTGGTTCTGTTCTTTCAACTTTCTGTTAAAGAAATAAAAAAACAGCGAAAAGATTTGAGACGAAAACAAATGGCTCTTTTGCCTAAGGAAGTTGAACAATGACGAATGAATAATGGCAGACCAGCATTCTGCACGCAAGAAGATTTATTTATTTTTTCTTTCATGGTGTCCCGTATTAAAGATAGTGTCCTACGATGAGAAAACGTTGAGCAAGTCAGAGTTAAATGCTGGTTTTATTTATATTTTTCATTGTTTAGAGAATCAGTATAAATCCATAGTAAGGGCTAAATATACTATATTTTTTATAAGTACAGCACAAATGTGGAAAATATCAAGAGAGAGAGAGAGAGAGAGAGAGAGAGAGAGAGAGAGAGAGAGAGAGAGAGAGAGAGATCCACCCAATGGGTTGAGAGTCAATGCCTAAAGGCTAAAACCAAAGTCAACCAATGGACCTTGCAAATAAAACGAGTAGGATTGGAAACAGGAAATGTGTTCCCCTATTTAGGATGTACCAACTGTGTGTTACACAATTGTACATAACTATTTTGTATATATTATGCTTGTATCTGCGCTCTTCCCTCGCACTAAAAAGAACCTGAATGATCATGTCTCCGTTTTGCCCTGTAACATTTGTCTGTCTCTCGAACAGGTCATGTCCTGTTTCCTTGAGCTTTTGTATATAAAGAAGAGTGTTCCTTAATAAATAACTCAGTCGTTTCCAATCTGCCTTTGAGTTCACATCCTCTCTCGGCCCGTCACATTGGTGACCCCGGAAGTCGACTCGCTCCCACCGCCTTCCACCCCCACCACCTCGCCCCTTCATCGTTGGTACTATGGCGGACTCTACGGCAGTTGGTGCTGCGGCCGCGCCATTCAAACTTTCATCGTTGGCCAGCGGAGAGGCATTTGCTTGGTTTCAGCGCGCAGAAGTCCAGTTTTGTATCAGGGGCGTGACTCGCTCAACCACCAAAGCGGATTATGTTCTCGCGGCGATACCCGAGGACACCTTCCCAGAAATATCCGACTGGCTTTGTGAACAAGGAGACACCCCAATAGCGTATGACGACCTCAAATCATACCTTCTGCAGCAGTACTCGCTGTCGCAAGCCGCCCGTATAGCAAAGCTTTTTCAGCTCTCGCAACAACCGTTGGGGGACCAAAGGGCTTCGCTTGCCCTCAGGGAAATGACCAGTATCGCTCGCCTTCAACCTGCCGCAGACGGCTCTCCTCGTGAGGTTAACCTACTCCGTGCCCTTTGGATACGCCGTTTACCTGAACCTGTGCGCGCTGCCATACCCGATGTATATAGTTTACCCATAAAGGACTTGATGACCAAAGCGGACGCCCTTATGGACAGCCACTTCAAGACCTCCATCAACGCCTCCACCCCTGACGACGAGGATGCCTATTCAACGTCAACCGAAGCTGACATGAATGCCGTAGGACATACACGCCTGCCCCGTGACGTGCCGAAGCGGCGACAAAGCCGCCCACCACCCACCAATCGCTCGCGCCCCAACGAACGACCTCTACAACCACTTACTACCTCCCATCCGCCGCAGTTTTGCTACTACCACTTCAGATTCGGGGCAACCGCGAAGAAATGTGCCAAAGATTGTCAGTGGCCAAAAAACGTGTAAGTAGGCCATCGCTTGTGGCGGTGGCCTCCCATGTTTTTAATCTTTTCTTTTTACAGGATGCAAGAACGGGCGTGCGATTTTTGGTAGACACAGGTGCTTGTCGTTCTCTTTTGCCAAGGAAACTCTTCAAGGCACAACGTAGTCTGTCTACATCTGCCGACGTCCGCTTGGTAGCTGCCAACGGATCTTCGATACCCACCTACGGTTACGAGAACCTCACATTATCGTTCGGAAACGGTAAATTCAATTGGAAGTTTCTCGTTGCTGACGTCACAATGCCAATCCTCGGTGCGGATTTCCTCTCTCATTTCCACCTTCTGGTCGATGTCGCCCACAGACGATTGGTCAACGCAGACTCTTACTTGTCGACCCCTCTTCAACCCGTCCCCTCTAACCTCGCTCTCCACATCAGCGCACCCACGGATGCCTACGCCCACCTCCTCACGTCGTACCCGGAAGTTTTCCGTCCAGAACTTCGCCAAACGCCCACGGTTCCTGCCAAGCACGGTATTTATCACCATATCAAGACGACGGGACCCCCAGTCTTCGCAAAATTCAGACGTCTGGCACCGGAACGATTGGCAGCCGCCAAACAGACGTTCGCCGAAATGGAGAAAATGGGCCTTTGCCAAAAGGCCTCCAGCCCATGGTCGTCACCCTTACACATAGTTCTGAAGAAAGACGGCTCCATCCGTCCGTGCGGGGATTACAGGCGCCTGAACATGCAAACAGAACCGGATCACTACCCCCTCCCAAACATTGCCGACGTGACCTCCTACCTGCACAAAGTGAAGGTTTTCTCTACGCTCGACCTCTTGAAGGGGTATTATCAGGTGCCTATGAACCCAGAAGACATCCCCAAGACCGCCATCACCACTCTGGTTGGCACATATACCTTCAATTACTCCTGTTTTGGTCTTCGTAATGCTGGGGCAACGTTTCAACGTCTCATGGATGGCATCTTAGGGGACCTCCCTTTCTGTGTATTTTATGTGGACGACATACTTGTGTTCTCCTCCTCAAAAGAGGAACACCTCCGTCACCTGCGCCTCGTGCTCGACCGCCTGCAACAAAATGGCCTTGTAGTCCGGTACGACAAGTGTACCTTTGGCGCCAACGAAGTGTCGTTCTTAGGGCACCATATCACTCCTGAAGGAGTCCATCCCCTCCCTGAGAAGGTAGCAGCCGTTCAGAATTTCCCCACGCCCTCGACCGTCAAAGCTCTGCAGGAATTCTTGGGCATGATCAACTATTATCACCGTTTTCTGCCAGCCATTGCCGCCACTCTTGCTCCCCTCTACGCCTCCCTCAAGGGCAAGCCAAAGGACCTGAAGTGGGGTCCCCTTCAAGAAGCAGCCTTCTGCAACGCAAAGAAGGCCCTATCAACTGCTGCGGCTCTCACTTTTCCTATCCCACACGCCCCTCTTCTTCTCTCCACCGATGCCAGCGACGTCGCTATTGGTGCAGTACTCGAGCAGGTGGTCAAAAGCTCGCCCCGCCCATTGGCCTTCTTCAGCAGAAAACTGTCCAAGGCAGAATCGGGTTATTCTACCTTCGATCGAGAATTGCTGGCGGTGCACTTGGCTGTCCGTCACTTTCACCATTTCTTAGAAGGTACGTCCTTCGTCATTCGTACAGACCACATGCCTCTGGTGCACGCCTTCACTCGACAGTCTGACGCCTGGTCCGCCCGTCAATGCCGACATCTCTCCGCCGTGGCTGAATACAATTGCACCCTCCAATATGTCCCTGGGAAAATGATTCCCGTTGCCGATGCCCTGTCAAGAAACACGTTGGCTGCCATTCAACTGGGATTGGATTACAACGCCCTGGCTGAAGCCCAACGACAGGATCCAGAGTATCAAGCTTGTAGGACATCCTGCACGTCCCTCCGTTGGGAGGATTTTCCCCTCGAAGACTCCAGCACCACCCTCCTCTGTGACGTCAGTACTGGTAGACCGCGACCTTGGATTCCTGCTCCCATGCGCCGACAGGTGTTTGATTTCATCCACGGCCTTTCACATCCCTCGTGCCATTCTACTGCACAGCTGCTGCAGGCAAAGTTCATTTGGCACGGCATTTCTAAGGATGCTAAGAATTGGGTCCGGGGCTGTGCTTCTTGCCAAACTTCCAAAGTACATCGACACACGGATTCAGGAGTGGGCACCTTTCCTCAACCTCAGCGTCGTTTCGCACACATTCACGTCGACGTTGTAGGCCCCCTACCCACATCACAAGGACATCGTTACCTGTTTACCGTCATCGACCGCTCCACTCGTTGGCCTGAAGCCATTCCCATGGAAACTGCAACGTCCGCCTCATGTACATCTGCCTTACTCTCTGGATGGATTTCAAGATTCGGTATCCCTGAGCATATTACTTCTGACAGGGGAACAACTTTCACCTCTCAATTATGGACGTCATTAGCGAATCTCCTGGGCATCACCCTACATCAGCCAACGGCCTACAACACCGCTGCCAATGGAATGGTTGAACGTTTTCATCGCACCCTCAAAGCAGCTTTTATGTCCCGATGCAAGGATTGCAACTGATTTACTCAGCTTCCCTGGGTCCTCCTTGGACTAAGGACCACTCCTAAAGACGCCCTCGACGTCTCGGCAGCCGAAATGGTGTATGGCGACCCGTTGGTCGTCCCTGCCGAATTTTTTCCTTCTGCAACCTCCTCCGACGATCTCCAGCGCATAGGTCACGCCGTGGGAAAATTTACTCCGTGCCGCCAGACTTACAAGCCCCCAGCGAAGCATCACATACCAACGGACTTGCACTCTGCAACGCACGTCTTCCTGCGCAACGACACCAGCAAGCCACCACTAACACCCCCTTACACGGGCCCTTTTCTTGTGATCCGACACAGTCCGAAAGCACTCCTCCTAAACATTTGGGGCAAAGAAGACTGGGTCTCCATTGATCGTCTAAAACCTGCTTATCTTCTGCCAGATGACCCGCCTACAGTTCGCCTCTCTAGATCAGGGCGCCCTATTTAACATGTACAGTATGTTATTTTTAGGGGGGGGGGGAGCCATGTACCAACCGTGTGTTACACAATTGTAAATAATTATTTTGTATATATTATGCTTGTATTTGCACTCTTCCCTCGCACTAAAAAGAACCTGAATGATCATGTCTCCGTTTTGCCCTGTAACATTTGTCTGTCTCTCGAACAGGTCATGTCCTGTTGTCTTGAGGTTTTGTATATAAAGAAGAGTGTTCCTTAATAAATAACTCAGTCGTTTCCAATCTGCCTTTGAGTTCACATCCTCTCTCGGCCCGTCACAAGGGTATTGGAACTCTTCTACCATACATTTGTTTGTTCAGCTTTTGTAGAAAAGAGAAATGTTCTCTCAGTAGAAATGTAGTTTCAGTTTTATTCCCATTTTTCCTTCTATTTGGGGATATAAAATTGAGTATTCAATGTTTTTTATATATTTAAATATAATAATAAACCTCTAACACATGTTCCTAAACATAAAGTGATGCATAATTTTTTGTTGATTTTATCTTAATTTAGGTACAATGTTTTTAAGATTTGATATTCAAATGCAAGTTATTTCCAATTGAACTGAAACCTGCAAGAGGAAGAAGAAAACGACTAGTAATGATACAAATATAGCGTTGATAATAATAATAATAATAATAATAATAATAATAATAATAATAATAATAATAATAATAATAATAATAATAATAATAATAATAATAATAATAATAATAATAATAATTTCTTGGTTAGTTCTGGAGGTAGACACTATATAGCATAGAATAATACATGGCAAAGACGTAACTGAAACTGATGAAATAAAAGACAAAATTCCAGATAAACTGTTGATCAAAAGAATTGTACAAGAAACGCTAAAGAGACTAGCTGAGAGGTTGAAACTCCATTTTGCAGCCAAAGAATGAAGCACCAATCAGAGGACATTAGAGAGTTATCAATGTGGCTGATCGCTATGAGTCTAGACAATGAGAAAAGATTTCATTTGGAATTTGCTGGAAATTAAAATGTGGGTTGGAAAATAAATTATAACCTCAATGATTTATGTATTTAATTGTCTCTCCCATTGCTATTTTGTGTGCAATGCATTAAAACATTAGAGTCATTTATAGGTAATCACACAGTCCTATGTACAAACACTCACAGATACACAGACACGCTATTTGATTATATATATAAATTACACACACACACACACACACACACACACACATATATATATATATATATATATATATATATATATATATATATATATATATATATATATATATATATATATATATATATATATATATATATATATATATATATATATATAAAGTACCGGCTTTCTTCATTAATTAAACGGATCCATGTACATATTGTATATACCTAAATAAATAACTAATGGTAACCTTCTTTCGTAAACTACAAAATTCTGAAATTAAGTAAAAATATAGCTCTCTAGTATCCTTGTGAAACCTACCTTCTGATTCCCCCTCCTGTCTCTTTCTCTTTACTCCCCGTCTCTCCCTATCCCCACCTAACGTTTACCTTTGCTCTGGCTTATTTGCCACTTGTGTGTCTCGCCCCGGCTCCTGCCTCGTAAACACTCATAAAGAACTTCTCTGTATATTGTGAGTAAGGTTATTATATCATATGGTATTTTGGATTTGGTATTGGGCAGAATATTAAGTTTTTTATGTTGGTTATGTTAATTAATTGGTAATATTTTGATATGTGAAGTTTTGTTAATTAAATGTAATTGTTTTATTGTTTTTTCCATATAACCTATTGTTAATTTTGTCGATTTAACTTGAACCTTGACAATTGGGGGCCTGTCCGGGATCTACTTAATTTAAAATTAAATTCTGCCCAAATCCATTTCAACGTAACCTTTTTTTTTATTCTGATCGTGGTATATGATTATCATATGTTGAGTATTAATGTTACAGTGCGCAAGTAATTCAGTTATGTTTCAACAGTGATACTGTGATCCTTTTAGAGTAAGATTTATTTTTAGTGCTAACGAGGTATCTCTATTGTTCTGTCCGCAAGCCACCATCGACTTAAGTGTCTTTAAACTTTAATTACGGTTGTAACTAAGCCAATATAGTTTATAATCGGGTCTTGAGCAATGATTAACCACCTTCGTTGTATTTGGAGTATTCAGCGGAAAATCTTAAGGTAACATATTTCGCTTAGCGGCCGTCGACATAGGTAGTTGTGTAAATGCTCGTTATAACTAATTATCCTTGTTCGAAGCATTCTTTTCCGAGGTGTTAACTTCAGAATTCGCTTTCAAGTTTCCATTGTGCACATTTATTATGATTTCAAGTGTTTAACACAGTATATGGTGTAGACTATATATCCTACTTTCAGAAGTAACAATTGTTTACAAGGTGTTACTAACAGGTAGACGTCTCTTAACTCAAAATGCCGCTCTTTAGTGTTGATGATTTTCACAGTGACCCAGAGTCACACCTGACTTCCATTGTTGTCGCTAATAAGAATGAACTTTTGTTGTTAGCAGCTAAATTTGGGGTAGCTCTTCCTCCCAATGCAAAGAAGGATGTAGTACGTAATTACATAGTACAGCATTGTATAAGTGAATACCTAGTGGATAGTTCTGAGGGCAGCAAATGTATCGTAGACGTGGGTGATAAATCGTCGGATGTAAAATATATGAAGCTGGCTATTCAGTTAGAGCAAACGAAAAGGAAATAGAAAATCAGGCTTTATTAGAAAGACAACAAAAGGAATTGGAGTTTGTTCAAGCTAAATTAGTCTATGAAGCTCGTGTAGCTCATCATGTGGAAGAGAGTAAAATTAGGTTAGCTATGGAAAATAAAGAACGAGAATTAGAACTAGAAGCTAGACAACCAATGAAATTTGATATGACTAGATGCATCAAGTTAGTTTCTAAGTTCGATGAGACTGAAGTTGACGTGTTTTTTAAGAATTTCGAAGACTTGGCTTCTTACATGAAATGGCCTCTAGAACAATGGGTGTGGCTTATTAAGCCTAAGTTGGTCGGGAAGGCTGCCACTGTTGTTAGTAGTCTGGTAGGCGAATCGAGGTATGTGGTAATCAAAAAAGCTGTTTTATATGCATATTCTGTAACTAGTGAAGGTTATCGTCAAAAGTTTCGTAATTATGTTAAGCCCCATATTAAGACTTGGACTGAATTTGCTGCAGAAAAATTAAGGTTGTTTAAGAAGTGGCTTGACTCAGAAATGTAGATACTTATGAGGAATTAATTAATCTCATTGTAACTGAGGAATTTAAGAGACGTCTCCCTCAAAATATCATGTTGTATATAGCTGATAAGGAAGAGAAGGATCTAAAAAAAGGCAGCTGTTTGGGCTGATAATTATTCATTAATACATAAAGGCAGTCTGGGTAATGTAAGACAACATAGAGCAGAACCGCTGGGTGATAAAGATGGGAGGACTGATAGGAGTTTGTTTTGCAATTATTGTAAGAAGGAAGGCCACATGATTAGCAAATGTCCAAATCCTGCATGTAAGAAGGGAAAAGTAACTGAAAACAGAGTTCCAGTTAAGATGTTCCCAGGACACAAATCAGACACTGGTAAAGAGTCTGCAATGCATTGTGTATCACAGGATAAGAATTTGTTTGAAAAATTCATTTGTAACGGTACAATATCATTGCACAGTAATGATAAACCCATTAAAGTAAGAATATTAAGGGATACAGGTTCAAACCAAAGCATTTTAATTAAAAGTGATGTTCCAAATCTCATATTGCTTGATGAAAATGTCATAGTCAGGGATTTAACAGACGCTAAACTATTGCCGCTTACAGAAGTGTTCATGGTTTGTCCGTATGTAACTGGTAAAGTAAAAATGCCTGCTAGAGAATGGAATTTCCCCTTGCCAAATGTACAAGTGTTACTTGGTAACGATCTTGCTGGAGAACTGTTGTTACCCAATCTGATAATGTATGAAACTCCTGGAATAATAGAGGACAGTGAAAATGAAAAGTAGTCAAATGTGGAGGGTTGTGTTGATGTGACGACTTGCAGTATGGTTAACAATGATCGAGTGAAAGTAAGTGTACCTAACCTCGCAGATAAAGTAAAATTGAACAAAAAAAGCCTTGTTAAGTTACAGAGAGAAGATCCAACTTTAAAGGGTGTTTATAAGCAAGCATTGGAGAAAGGAATGGAAAAGGTACCTGGGTATTACTTTAAGGATGACTTACTATTCAGGTTATATAGACCTCCTAGGCTGGGTAATGATGAAACATGGAGTGACAGAGAACAGTTGGTAGTCCCTCATGATTTACGTAAAGATTTATTGGAGCTTGCTCATAATGTTTATTCACATTTTCGAATTACCAAAACTTACAACCTTTTAGCTTATGTTTTTTTCTGGCCTAAAATGGAGGCTGGTGTTGTACATTTCATTAAACATTGTCATATTTGTCAAATTGCCGGTAAGCCTAATGAGGTTATACCAAAGACACCTTTGAATCCTATTATTGTACCTCATGAGCCATTCCATCGAATTATCATAGATTGTGTAGGTCCACTGCCAAAGACAAAGAAAGGCAATCAATATCTTGTGACTATAATGTGCCGTACCTCACAATTTCCTATTGCACTTCCAGTCAGGAATATTTCCTCTAGAATTGTTCTTAACCACTTACTCAAAGTATTTACAACTTACGGGTTTCCTAAGGAAATCCAGTGTGATAGGGGCACTAATTTTACTAGTGATGTTTTTCAGAAAACTATGAATGAGTTGTGTATAAAACAGTGTCTCTCATCTCCTTATCACCCAGAATCTCAGGGAACATTAGAACGGCATCATCAAACTTCAAAGTCGTTGCTTAAGAAATTTTGTATTGAATCTCAGTCTTATTGGGATGAAGGCATAGACTATTTACTATTTGTAATTAGGGAAGTACCTTCTGAGTCTCTAGGTGCATCCCCTTTTGAAATGCTATATGGTTGTAAAGAACGTGGTCCTTTACAAGTAGTTAAAGATAAGTTACTTGACAAGTATAATGTAGAGGCTATAACAGTGAGTCAGTACCTACAGAAATTAAAGGGAAATATTAATACGATTCATAAATTTGCTCTAAACAACTTGTGTAAAAATCAAGAAGATATGAAAATTAGGTATGATAAAATCAGTAAAGATAGGAAGTTTAATTTGGGAGATTTAGTCTTGGCCTTCTATCCCATTACTGGTTCTCCTTTTAAAAGTAAGTTTTCTGGCCCTTATGTTATACAGAAACGTTTATATAATCAGAATTATATCATAAAAACTCCAGATAGACGTAAAAGCACTCAGTTAGTCCATGTCAATATGCTTAAAGAATATCATGCCGATTCCTCTGCTGATCTATTTTGTTCCAGAGACACTGATATTGTAAAACAAAAGTCCACCACCTTAAAGGATGTAAATTCTTAAGGCCTAGATGAAATCCCATCTTGGGCTGACTTTTCTAATAAAGAAATCTTAGATTCTCTTCCACAGTATCTACAGCACCTAAATGAGGAGCAACGGTGTGATATTGAGAATCTTCTACGACAGTATGAAGATGTATGCAGTGATAATCCCCGAGAATGCAGTGTTATTTCTCACGACATCGAGTTATTGCCAGGAACTCATCTTATACGACAAAAACAACTATCGAATCAATTTTGAAAAACGGAAGGTAATGCAGGAAGAGGTCGAGTATCTACTGAAGCATAAACTTGCTGTGCCTAGCAAGTCTGCTTGGGCTTCTCCTTGCTTACTAGTGCCCAAGTCTAATGGTAAGGTCAGGTTATGAACAGGCTTTAGAAAATTAAATTGGGTAACCATAAAAGACAGTTATCCCCAAACTAGTATTGATGATATACTGGACTCCATTGGTAAGTCGAAATATTTAACCCAAGTCGATATGCTGAAGGGATATTATCAAGTCCCTTTGTCAGGGAGAGCGAAGGAGATGGCAGCTTTTATTACTCCCTTTGGGTTGTTTCAATATGAAAGATTTCCTTTTGGCTTGTGCAACGCACCTGCCACATTTCAGAGAATGGTAAATGATGTCATAAGAGATCTGGATGGGGTTTACGGTTACCTGGATGACATTCTTGTAGTATCTGACACATCGGAGGAACATCTTGGTAAGCTAAAAGCACTTCTTGATAGATTTAGAAGGTTGAGTTAAACAATAAATCTTGCTAAATCAAACTTTGCTAGAGCTCGTGTAAAGTACTTGGGACATGTTATTGGAAGTGGAGAAATCTTGCCTAAAGCCACTAATATAGAAGCTATATTAAATTATCACGTACCTACAAATAGAAAAGAAGTAATGAGATTTATTGGAATGACCTCATATTACCGCAGATTTTGCAAGAATTTCAGTAATGTAGCTCATCCGTTGATAAACTTGACCAGTACTAAGACTAAATTCGTATGGGATGAAGCTTGTCAGGACTCCTTCAAACAGATCAAAAGCCTACTTTGCTGTAAACCAGAATCAACAACTCCTGATCATTCAAAACCTTTTGCTCTCCAGGTAGATGCATGTGACTACGGGGTAGGTGCTGTCCTCCTACAAGAAAAGCCTGTAACTAACGTGCTTCACCTTGTGTCTTACTATTCATGTAGGTTGAAGAAGCACCAAAGGTCGCTATCTACTGTGGAGAAAGAGCTCCTAGCTATAGTACAAGCATTGCAGAAATATGAAGTCTACGTTTCCACAAATTACCCCATTACTGTGTACACCGACCACAACCCCCTCCTCTTCTTGAACAGAGCTCGAAATGTGAACCAGAAAATTTTAAGATGGTCTCTCTAATTACAAAACTTCAATATCAGTGTTCAGCACATTCGTGGTCAACACAATCGTATAGCTGATGCACTGACAAGAACACCCGTACCTGGGAATATCGTACCTTCATGGGTTACGATCTCTTCAGCGGGGAGGAGATGTAAAGTACCGGCCTTCTTCATTAATTAAACAGATCCGTGTACATATTGTATATACTTAAATAAATAACTAATGGTAACCTTCTTTCGTAAAGTACGAAATTCTGAAATAAATTTAAAATGTAGCCCTCCAGTATCCTTGTGAAACCTACTTTCTGATCCCCCCTCCTGTCTCTTTCTCTTTACTCCCCGTCTCTCCCCATCCCCACCTCACGTTTACCTTTGCTCTGGCTTATTTGCCACTTGTGTGTCTCGCCCCGGCTCCTGCCTCGTAAACACTTGTAAAGAACTTCTCTGTATATTGTGAGCACGGTTATTATACCATATGATATTTTGGATTTGGTATGGGGGAGAATATTTAGTTTTTTTTTGTTATGTTGGTTATGTTAATTAATTTGTAATATTTTGATATGTGAAGTTTTGTTAATCAAATGTAATTGTTTTATTGTTTTTTTTCCATATAACCTATTGTTAATTTTGTGGATTTAACTTGAACCATCTTGACAATATATATATATATATATATATATATATATATATATATATATATATATATATATATATATATGTATATGGATAAATGTCAACACAACATCGTGTTCAAATAGAAATAAATTACTACCTCATACTTGGGATCGAACGCTGGCCCCTTCTAATGGAAGGCCAGGTCGAAACCAACCATGCTACGAGAGGCCATAAAAGAAATCGGAACCTAACGCTGCCCAGCAGTTAAGGATTTACCTGGTGAGACATAAGTCTCTTACTAGCGAGTTATATATATATATATATATATATATATATATATATATATATATATATATATATATATATATATATATATATATATATATATATATATATATATATATATATATATATGTGTGTGTGTGTGTGTGTGTGTGTGTATAAGCAAATATATATATATATATATATATATATATATATATATATATATATATATATATATATATATATATATATATATATATATAGTGTTAAAGCAATCATTTTACTATCGAAATCGGTAAAGCCTCCAGAATCCCCAATTTAAATCTATATATAAGAAAATCTTTACTATATATAATAAACGTAAATGAAAAATGTTTGTAGATTTCGAAGGCTCGAATCTCATCATTTCCAACTAAATGGTTTAAGTTCCCTTGAGTCCGTCTGAAACCCAAATTGAAACCAGGAAGGCATTCCTACATCCGGCTCACAATCCCATGAGTCGTAATGTTTTATATATTAGCACTAATCTGAGTCTGGTAATATTGGTTTTCATTTTAGTTAAAAGTTGGCGTGGAAAGAAATGTGAGTTAGATAATTTGATTAAATATTTATAAGTCCTAACTATTTGATTGTTTGAATAATTGAAGGCTAGCAATGGCCCTTTTTACAGCTCATTAAAACAGTGGTTTTATGCACATTTCATTTAAGGATTTGTGAGGTCCTATTCGCTTTTTTTCACTAATATCAGTGCTTCTGCTGATAAATCTAGTAGAAAATAGAACGTGATGGTCATTCAGAAGCATCATTATCCTGAAAATTATGTTTGGAATGATTTTTTACCATACAATAAATGGTCTGATTCATTCATGAGACCCTATTGGCACTGCTATGACCCTTGTTTACGAAAACAGTTTGTGAATCCTTTGATTCCATATGTGAAATACCCACTTGAATATATCAAACTAATCACCACGCATGTGTATGAAAAAAATCAATAGCCACTTCCCTATGGATTGATTAATATGAAAATAGGAAAATATGACATCTCTCTCTCTCTCTCTCTCTCTCTCTCTCTCTCTCTCTCTCTCTCTCTCTCTCTCTCTCTCTCTCTCTCTCTCTCTCCCCAGATTCGCAATGCTAAAACGAATCAATCATTTCAATAAAGAAATATGGAAAACACCCTATTTTTTAAAAAGGTTTTTTTTTTTCATAGGAAATCTGGATTTTTGGACAAAATAGTCTTCACAGTAAATCAAAGAACAAGCACAAAGTCATATTTATGTTGTTTCCTGGAAAATAGAGAGCTATATTATTTTGGTTACGTTTGAAGGTCATGAGAAATAACAATTATATTGCTAATATTGTCACCAAATTACCAGATAATGAAGGAGTTTAACATTGTTCAACGATTGAGAATAGCTGGTCATCCAGTTATATCTAATTTTCATTCTAAAACTTATTTTTCTAAATCAAACAGGTGAATAAAAAGCAAATACTTTTAAGTATTTAGATATGAATTTTTTTAAATATATTCTTTGGTATTGATATCGGTATAAACTGAAGAAACCACGTAGTAAATTCTGGGGTCTCCTCTTGGCAAAAATTTGATATATTTTCTAATGTAACATAACACCAACACCATCTATTGGCGTCTTTAAACACCTTTGTCGTCGAATATCTTACCTAAAATATGTGAAAATAACAGCGGAAGATGTATGTAATATTCATCCTAACTACTCTACCATTATTATATATAAAGTTTGTTACCCGCAATAATACTTTATTCATTATAACGTTACATTATATGAATGTAATATACATGATTTCATGAAAATAAATAACCAACAAGTAAAGGAACTTGCCCATTATAGACTGAAAGAAAAACCTAACTACCAACAAAACATCATAGAATAAACTTAATTTAGCACACATTTGGCTATTCTGGTACTATATCCCACAATTTAAAACCTAATTTAATTATGATTCCCTAAAAGTTTCCGATTTGTCATGATAATTGTGATTAAGCTTCTTGGGACGTTTTATAAATTCTTCGACCTAATAGTTTAATGGCTATTCTGTGTAAACACTTATATACTTTTAGGTAACATCCCTGTCAAATTCTGAAATAAATCATACGTTTAATAGGTTACTCATTCAATGACAAAGCATTAAACAAAACGAATATCAAGATAAATGTATAAGTGTTTTTAAATGTGCCAGGTAACAGTTATATTATGACAGTACAAATATTATTTATCCCTTAAGGAATGGCGAGGACTTTTGTGGGTTACGATGTATTCAAATAAAACGAGGACGATATCATGAATAATTTTCATGTCTCATTGAATTATTTCCTATAATATCACCTCCTCCTGATATCTACTTGGTATGAGGTATCAATGATTACACACAAAAAAAAAAAAATAATTCTTTGTTTTATGGAAGTCAATTACCACAAGTATGAGTAACAAAGAATTTCTATTGTGGTCCTAAAATCTCTTTTATCTAGTTTGGTTATAAGTTTATCAGATTTAAGAAAAATGAAATACATTTTGGAGCCTAACAAACTTAAAAGTATCAGGTATTTCACATAACGTTATATTCTTATATGCGATTTTCTGGTTGGTAACCATGACAGGGTAAATACATCCGATTTTAAAGCCTTCCTCTCCATCCTTTTTTTTTTTTTTTTTTTTTTTTTTTTTTTTTTTTTTTTTGTAAATTTGTGCAATTTTAGCTGGTGAGAGAGAGAGAGAGAGAGAGAGAGAGAGAGAGAGAGAGAGAGAGAGAGAGAGAGAGAGAGAGAGAGAGAGAGAGAAATAAGTATATTTAGATTCCATACATCTAACCATGATATAGTAATATGCTTGACATGATCATTGGTTATTTGAAATAAATAAATGATAGCTATACCCCTTTTGATATATCTCATTAAAAGTGTTCTAGTATACATATCACAAAAAGAGTCAGAGTATGCATCAACTTGCTTTTCTCTAAGTTAAGATTTGAACTAAGAGCTATCATAGTCAGATATTTAGTCATGCCAAAATATTAGTGGTCACATGAAGAATTGGAACATTTGGAAGCAACCTCATGGATTCTACGGGGATATCCAAAAGCAAGTATTTGATTTAGGATTTTTTTTTTTTTTTGCTAAGGTATAGGAGAAATATTTTAAGGGTCCTAAAATTGTTTATACT
>NW_027171641.1:0-2500 GCF_036898095.1 Palaemon carinicauda
TCCTTACGTCGCAGGATTCTTCGAGGGCGTCTTGGTCTACGCTGCCGCCCTCAACTCGACTCTGAAGGACGGCGGGTCCATTAAGGATGGAAGGGGCATCATCAAACACATGTGGAATAGGACATTTGATGGTAGGACTCAAACTTTTCTTTAAGGATTTACTGTAGTTTGTACTGACTCTTATTTAGAGTACATTCGGGCACACTATTCTATCTTATTTCTCTTCCTCTTGTTTTATTAGTTTTTATAGTTTATATAGGAATTATCTATATTAATGTTGTTAGTGTTCTTAAAATATTTTATGATTCCTTGTTTCCTTTCCCTGTTGAAGCCCCTGGGCTTATAGCACCCTGCTTTTCCAACTCGGGTTGTAGCTTAGCAAGTAATAATAATAACAATTAAGTAAATTCTAGGGATGTTATTGCAATCAGAAACAAGGTCTATTTAAAATTCAAGTGATAAAATAATTATATTGCAATAAGTTACCTGAGCATTTTAGTCACATTAAAAAAAAATAGTTTTTAAAGTATTTAAACGCAGAAAATAAACTGATATTCTTGTAAGTCATGTTTTTGCTCATTGTACTACGCATGCTCCAATCTAGGGCAATTCGTGTCTTTTTTTGTAACGTTGCCAATCGCTTCGAAAACATCAAATTCAAAATGTCCTACAAAGTCTTCTCTTGCTGATAAGTAAACTACTTATGAGAGCGAATGTCCAAATATTACCAAACGAAGGTAAAGGTAAAATAGATGCTCACCAGAACGTCAGCCGGGCAAGCTCAACCCCACCACTGTAGTGCCTCAAACGCCCGGTCCCGGGATGGAATCGATCTGCTGCCATGCGAATGCTAGGCGAACATGTTACCAATGTACTGGCTTAAGGCTAATATTCAGTAAACTACATTGCTTGACAGAGTAGATTCTACAGAACTGTGTCTAAGACGGAACGAAGAAGAAACATAAACACATGCAGAAAAGTGGACTACCTCTGCTGCACTTTCCTGGTACCAGCTGTTTCGATAAATATTAAGAAAAATGCAAATCCGGATTTAGGATCTAGATGCGGATAATTTCTGAAATTTAATGGAGTCGTCCATGACCTAAGATCTACCTATTGTGATAATTTCGTTAAAATGCGTCAATTCTATTTAGATGTTATCTTTGAAATGGCAGAAAATGAAAATCCGGATCTATTAAAAACCCGGTAATATTCTGTTTACAATTTGCAACTATTATTTCAAAGTTGCATTGCCTGTTTCTACAGCTTCGTTTAGGCTCTTACATTTTAAAGGTTTAAAGGCCACTCATGAATGGCAGAGGCTAGGGACAGTAACAATGCACTATCAAGTAGGACAATGCCCTAGAGACTGACCATATATACATATGATCACTGCCCAAGCCCCCTCTCCACCCTAGCTAGAACCAGGAAAGGCTAGGCAATGGCTGCTGATGACTCAGCAGATATATCTATAGGCTCCGCCAACCCTCACAACCTTAGCTCACAAGGATGGTGAGGTTGCAGCGACCAAAGTAACCAACGAGTTTGAGAGGGCCTCGAAACCCAGTCTGGCGTTCACCATTCAGGGACTTTACCACATTGGCGACCATGTTATTTACGGAAAAGGATAATAAACATTTATAACGACTGATTGTGATAGTTATCTGGTAGCTAAACCAGACAGAGGAAAAAGAGTGTTAAGATGAAAGAAAATATGAAAAGGCGTCTTGGTAGAAGGAATCAAAGTATTAAAAGAATTGTAGGAAGGAGCTTCAAAGGATTGTATAGGACTTTAGGACATTCGCGAAAAACTTTCATACAAAGAAAGAGGATTATCAAAATACGAAATGAAAAGGTGCATAAATATTATATATATATATATATATATATATACACACACACAAGTGTAGCCATTTCTGTCCACTGCAGGACAAAGGCCTCAGCCATGTCCTTATTCGTGTCTGGGGTTTGGTTATTTCATCACCTGGCTAGCCATTACGGATTGATCATGGTTGGAGACGTTATTCTGATCGCCCACAGCAAACCAACCTAGTATGGGTATCCCTAACTAGTAAACCTTTGCTGATCATGGCGATACACAAACGCTTTCACAACATTGACATCCCCCACTCAGAAAGGAATATATATATATATATATATATATATATAAGGTCACTGTCATACAAGTATCCTGGACCAGGGTTCGAAACCCGGCCGGTCAGATACTATGGTCTTTGAGTGATTTCGCCTGGGGCTCTGATTCCGAGGTCGTTAATAGAATCCAGACTTTAATGTATTAAAATATAAGGCTTATTTGAAATATGAAAAAAAACGTTTAAATGTGGAAAATTTATCATATTCGTATATATATATATATATATATATATATATTCATTGTAGCTCTTTTTATGACTGGAATAATGCCTCAGGATTTAACTTTGTGTACACTCGGTATCAAAACTGACAAAGCATTTTTCATTATATTTTGATCAAAAGAAAG
>NW_027171641.1:7500-10988 GCF_036898095.1 Palaemon carinicauda
TTATTATTATTATTATTATTATTATTATTATTATTATCACCATCAAAGAAGTCATAGGACAGAACTGAAGAGAACGCCTTTGAAATCGAATAGTCATAATGATTGCGCGAATAATCCCTTCAATGCAGGCAAATAATTTAAACACAGAGGGACAAACTGAGCAAACCTCCCCCCTCACCCCCCCCCCCACCCAACCCAACCCCCCCCCCCCCCCCCCCCCACCCCCCAACTCCTTCCTCGTTGACCTAACAAATACAGGAAATTCAGAACTGTGTTTTCGCCAATTGCAATATTAAACGTTTGACCGGAGAAGGGGAAGTTAGCGAGGGACAATTTCAATACCATTTGATTGAAGACGAATCTATTAATGTCTGACGTTGCCTGCACTTCTGTCGAGAGAGAGAGAGAGAGAGAGAGAGAGAGAGAGAGAGAGAGAGAGAGAGAGAGAGACTATGTAGTGGATAAGAACAGATGGCATGTGTGTATATATAAATATATATACATATATATATACAGTATATATATATATTAGTACACGTGACCCGTAAACACTGATAGCTAGATATATAGATAGAAAATGCACACGCACGCATGTCTTTCCCCAGGGTATGACTACTTCTAACCCCCTACCCTAGGGACGGAGAGAACTAAGCATAACCGGAAATATATATATATATATATATATATATATATATATATATATATATATATATATATATATATATATATATATATATATTTATATATATATATATATATATATATATATATATATATATATATATATATATATACATATATATATTGCTAAATATTTAGATACAAACGCAACAGAAGGTGGTGGTGCCCATCAAAAGATGGTATTATTAGAACACATAAGATTAACAGTCCTGCCAGACCAATAACCAATTCAGTAAATAGTGTTTCCTATAAATAATATAAAT
The DNA here is from genome assembly GCF_036898095.1 of Palaemon carinicauda. Taxonomy (NCBI): domain Eukaryota; kingdom Metazoa; phylum Arthropoda; class Malacostraca; order Decapoda; family Palaemonidae; genus Palaemon; species Palaemon carinicauda. Next base: position 8,445 of record NW_027171641.1, read on the forward strand.
GGTCAATTTTAGGAATATATCACCGTCACATATGTAAAATATTACAGATTTGTTACCTCCGCCAACGAAGTTGGAAGGACGTTATGTTTTACCACCCCTGTTTGTGTGTGTGAACAGGCTCCTGGACACAATTTTAATCGTGGGGTAATGAAACTTGCAGGGATTAACTATTATGCAAAAAGATGGGAACGATTAAATTTTGGTAGGTCAAGGGCAAAGGTCAAAGGTAACGGTCAAGCAAAATGTCCAATTCCCGTAATCAGCCATAAATTTGAACATCGTTGTCACAGAGATTTCAAACTTGGTTCATATTTGAGTGTATGAAAACCCACGCCAATTAATACCTGTTAAGGTCAAAGGTCAAGGTCAAGATTGAGCAAAAGGTTGAGAAATAAACTGCCGCGGCGGAGGTCTGCGCTCTACTGAGTGCCTCGCTAGTTTGAAATGATATGTCATGGTGCAAATGAATTGGGTTTTGAAATTGTAAGTTATGATATAATGTAACGATTTACTCATATTTTAAGCCAACGAAATAATAAAGCATGCTTTAAGTTTAATCTTTCGATACAATATTAAATTGATTAAATAATTTATTAACGATTGTAAATATGCAATATCTTTGCATATAATTCTTAGAGGTTCAAATTTTGCCATAGGTTTTTTACATGAGTTGATATTTAATATTTGAGTTATAAATATTTTCTACATTTTTGGGGGGTGGGCAGGTTGAATAATTTGGTAAATTCTACAAAATTCAATCGAGAGGAATAAAATTGTTGTATATTACATGGCTGAGGACTATGAAGCGTGAAGTAGGAGATGATGAATGGAGAAGTATTGATTTAAAAGCTCGAGACAAGAGACACTGGCGAAATCTAACCGAGGCCCTTTGCGTCAATAGGTGTAGGAGGAGATGATGATGATGATAACTATTTTTGGATTTTTTGTTAGAGGTTTGTAATATATTTATAGGAAACCTACTTCCATTATTATTCGAATCATCGAATCAATGTAAAACAATTGCGTTTTTTTTTTCTATTATGCTTTTGAGGACTTAAAAGATATTCAGCCCGGCATCTATGTATTTAGAATTCGGTAAAATTCATATCCCAAGTATTTAATTACCAAGTCTTTAAAGAAAGCTAAAATATATTTTAATTCCAATAACAATGGAAAAGGGGAAAATGTATTAGTATCTCCACATGATGAATATATTTCCCATGTAATATTTTTTTTTTCTAATTCAGGAACGGTTTCGATGTCATAATAAATAATTCCAAAAAGCTAAAATAATTGTCGAATTAAGAGATAAAACTATAAGAGAGATTACTCGAGTGTCATATGTGGATGAGATCATGATGTGGGGTAGATGGAGATGGTTTGGGCACGCTCTTTGCATTCCCCAAGAGAGATTAGTTCACCAAACTTTCAACTGGGCTCCACAAGGCACAAAAAGAGTTGGAAGACCCAGGCCTATATGGCTTAGGACTATGAAGCGTGAAGTAGGAAATGATGAATGGAGTATAGAATTAAAGCTCAAGCTAGAGACGGCTGGCGAAATCTAACCGAGGCCCTTTGCGTCAATAGGCGTGGGAGGAGATGATAAAGATGATGATTTATATGATTCCATGTAATGGGTCTAATAAGGAATGTAAGCGCCAAACATGAAAAGCAATTGCTAACCGTGCAAATATTACTAGCAGTTAGGACGAGACAAATATCAAGTGATCTAATGCCAAGAAAACTCTTTGCAACTGATAAGATGACTACAAATACACTTATCTCCTATCATTTTATCTTTCATCGGAAACCAATTTAAAATGGTATTGTACAGGATCATTACTTGATGATTGGCCAGACAGTACTAAATTGGATCCCTCTCTCTGACTACGGTTCACTTTCGCTTTGCCTACACATACACCGAATAGTCTGGCCTATTCTCTACAGATTCTCCTCTGTCCTCATACACCTGACAACACATGAGATTACCAAACAATTCTTCTTCACCCAAGGGGTTAACTACTGCACTGTAATTGTTCAGTGGCTACTTTCTTCTTGGTAAGGGTATAAGGGACTCTTTAGCTATGGTTAGCAGCTCTTCTAGGAGAAGGATACTCCAAAATCAAACCATTGTTCTCTAGTCTTGGGTAGTGACATAGTCTCTGTACCATGGTCTTCCACTGTCTTTGGTTAGAGTTCTCTTGCTTGAGGGTACACTCGGGCAAACTATTCTATCTAATTTCTCTTCCTCTTATTTTGTTAAAGTTTTTACAGTTTATATATGGAAATTTTTATTTTAATGTTGTTACTGTTCTTAAAGTAATATATTTTTCCTTATTTCCTTTCCTCACAGGACTATTTTCCCTGTTGGGGCCAATGGGCTTATAGAATTCTGTTTTTCCAACCAGGGTTGTAGCTTAGCAAGTAATAATAATAATAATAATAATAATAATAATAATAATAATAATAATAATAATAATAATAATAATAATAATAATAATAATAAACAAGGACTGACAAGGGGTTTTATGCAGGCACAATGAT
>NW_027171642.1:0-2500 GCF_036898095.1 Palaemon carinicauda
CTTTCCTAGCCAGAGCCTCCATGTCTATACAAATATAGTTTCTTCTTCTACCGAGCTTGCCATTTAAAATTCACTATTTTCAAAGTATTTTAAACAAACTTTTATCGCTCTTACCTTCTCAATTACTCGCTCTTTCTTGGTATCATACTTTTATTTATCCAAGCTTTCATTTATCTCATAAACGTTCCTGTAAAAAAGCATTCAAGACATTGCATCCAAAAACCTTCTATTCATACCAAATCTTTCCTTACAAACATTCCTATCTTCGCTAAATAAATCAACTATATTTAAGGTTCCACCCACACTACTGTAAATGTTGCTATTGACAATATTGTAATGTTAATATATCTTTCCATTATATCCTCTTATGCTTATTCATCCTAACTTGCTCTTCGAGTCTGATTCACCTACCATTGTAATGATTCATTATATTTACTCATTACTTTCCGCTCTATTTACGACTTCTATACTTTTTTCTTCCTTTCTCTTTCATTTATATCCATCATTTCCTATTTTGCAGTCATTCTTTTAATTTATGGTTAATGATGTTTTGTTTATCCCATGTACTTTCCACGATATTTATTCATTTTGCTATATTAAACATTTCTTCCTTTTCTCCACGTATTTTTGCACTATTTTTTCGAGCTGACTTCATAATATCTTCCAGCCGTCTCACTCGCATGTGCAAATCTTTAATTTTTCTTTTGCAACGTTTCATTCTCGATATCTTCCATTTGCAATTCTTCTTTCAATATTTTTTTTTATCTTTATTGTCCAAAGCTGACATTTCGTCATTCACATTTTCTTTGTATTATATTTAAGTGATTTCTTTGGATAAATTAGTTTTAGCCAATGTTGGGTCTTAATGGGTAGTTGGCTTTCAGAGGTCTAGGGAGCAGGGATTTTTACTACGCATTTACGAACACACCTTAAACTTCATACTCTAACTTATTAGCAAGCTTAACAACTCTAGTATTTTAAAACTAAATTTCGTAATAATAGTAAGGTTTCTTTCTTTTGAAGAACCCACGCTCATATAATTGAATGGGCACAGCTTATTTTTATTATTTTTCAGGAACCTCGAGTAAACACAGAGTAAAGTTTAGTATCTTATCTTCCCTCATTCACACACACACATATACAGTATATATATATATATATATATATATAAATATCTGTATATATGTATATATATGCTTATATATATATATATATATATATGTATATATATATGTATATATATATATATATATATATACATAAAAATTTACATATGAATATAAATGTATAATAAATGTATATATATATGCATATATATATATATATATATATGCATATATATAAATATATATATATACATATATATATATATATATATATATTTATATATATATATATATATATATATATGTACATATATGTATATATATATACATATTATAAATATATATATATATATATATATATATGTATATATATATATATATATATACATATAGAGATAGATGCATAGATAGATAGATAGATAGATAGATAGATATATCATCATCATCATCTCCTACACCTATTGACGCAAAGGGCCTCGGTTAGATTTCACCAGTCTTCGCTATCTTGAGCTTTTAATTCAATTCTTCTCCATTCATTTTATCCAATTTCGTGCTTCATAATACTCAGTTATATAGGCCTGGGTCTTCAAAATGTTGTAGTTCCTTGTGGAGCCCAGCTGAACCTTTGGTGAACTAAACTCTCTTGGGGCGTGTGGAGATGCACCATCTCCATATACTCCTCATCATGATCTCATCCCCATATGGCACTTGAGTAATCTCTCTTATAGTTTCATTTCTAATTCTGTCCTGCCATTTAACTCCCAATATCCTTCTCAGGGTTTTGTTCCAAACTCAACTAAATCTATTAGAGATTGTTCCATTGCTATTCCATGACTCATGCCCAGAGAGTAACCCCGATCTCAGTAAACTGATATAAATGCAATTTTATACGCAATTTCCGGCGATTTGATTTCCAAATTTTACTCAACCTAGCCATTGTTTGATTTAGTTTTTTCAATCTTTCACTAAACTTTGATTCTAAAGATCCTGTAATGGAGTTCATAGTTTCTGAATAATTAAATGATTCTACCTCATCAATCCTTTATCGTTCCAATGATATTTTGTCTTCCATTGCATACTCAATTCTCATCATCTCTGTCTTCTATTTATGTTCAGCCCAACCTCGTGTGACATTTCATGCATTCTGGTAAGCAAGCATTGCAAATACCGTGGTGTTCTGATAACATGGGCAGCATCATCAGCACACTTTAGGTCTGCTTCATTCTTATCACCAAATCATATCCAATCATTCTCCACCATCTCCAACTGTTCTACGTATTACAAAATCCATGTGGAGGATAAAGAACATAGGTGACAAGACATTCTCTTGGAGTACTCCACTGTTCACTGGAAATTCATTTGATAAGTCTCCATTAACATTAACTTTGCACTTG
>NW_027171642.1:7500-10857 GCF_036898095.1 Palaemon carinicauda
AAAATTTTTTTTTAGTATTTGCTACTATAAAGAAAAAATTCAATAATGCTTGGATATCAATATTTTTTCAATAATATCTGTTTCAGACGTTTCACTTATTCATGATAGTTCCCAACCTCTACAGTGGGAGTTTGTTCAGGTTTATATAATCACCAAAAATAGTCCTTTTGTTTCAGTTTGAATACTTCAAAGGCCTTCAAGAAGACTTATGTACACTGCTTTCACATGTATTTAAGTTAGAAGTAAGAGTATAATTTTGTCAAGTGTTCAGAGATTCTTTGTCACGAACGAACTTCTCAAATGAAATCGATGTCAGGATGCCAGAGAGCTTCAAATAACCCATTGATACACTCTCAAATGAAAAGAACACAATATTGAAAAGTATATTGGCTTTTTAAGATGTAACAGACCGAGGCTCATAGCATGGTCTATTACAGACATGTTGGTACCCATTTGTCACTAAATCGTCATGATTATTTAATAGAGTCAATTGCTAGCAACTAATAGAGACTAGATCGGTAGATGATGTATGCTGAAGTGATGGGTAAGAAACAAGTTTATACCTATTCTGATAATAAAGCTATATACCATCTGCAACTAAAAGAATATGCCGTTTATTTAAACCATCTAGTAAATAATCATCAGCTTACCATTCTCCTAGTCACCATATCTAATAAGTCACAACACCTTAAAAGGGTGGAAATAAAATGCAACATAATGCTGAAGAAATAAAGGAACAGGAACTCAATGTTTTACTCACCGGGATAACAAACCTTCCCTATTCTAGGAGTAACGTAATTAGGACATCACATTAGAAACATTTCTCACGCTCTCTCCCAATCTGCTGACTCTAGCTGTTACACCACTCTGCTTATTGGTCTTAGCTATGTCGGTTAGATTTAGAGAAGCCAGGTTAAAAAGTATAAAGTATGCCTTTTATTTTTTCCGAAGAGCATGTGACTGTTCACAAGAAATAACAAAGAAATATAGAATTCGTATCCTAATTCTGGGATCCACTGTTGATATCAAATTAAAGGAAGACATGAAAATCCTTGATTTTTTATTTTGTGTTTGATGTCCTTGAGAGAATTAATTGAAAATTTAAATTTTAAAGGATACTACTTTGTGGAGTTAAGCTCAATTTTCAAATGCGAATTCTAATAATATGGAGTTGTCATATTTATGTAATATCAATTGCGACAATAACAAAACACCAACGAGATTTTCTCATACTTTTTTACTTACCAAAATAATGCCTTCGTAAGATATATATATATATATATATATATATATATTATATTTGTATATATATATATATAAAATATAATATATATATATATATATATATATAATATATATATATATATATATATATATGTATATATATATATATGTATATATATATAAATTATATATATACATATATATATATATATATATATATATTATATATATATATATATATATATATATTTACACACACACACACACATATATATACATATATACATACAGTATATACATATATATGCATATATATATATATATATATATATACATATATACATACAGTATACACATATATATGCATATATATATTTGTATATAGATATATATATATATATATATACAGTATATATATATACAAGTATATATATATATGCATATATATGTATATACTGTATGTTAATATGTATATATATATATATATATATATGTGTGTGTCTAAATATATTATATATATAGATAGATAGATAGATAGATAGATAGATAAAGATATATATATATATATATATATATATAAATATATATACATATCTCTCTATATATATATTTAGATATGAATATATATATATATATATATATATAAATATATATACATATCTCTCTCTATATATATTTAGATATGAATATATATATATATATATATATATATACTGTACATACTATCATCATTAGGCGTAGCTAATCCATTATGGGGAAAATTCCTTAGACAAATTCTTCCACACTCTTCTGTTATATGGTTTTTTATGCAAATTTTCTTAGTTTGCCATTCCATCGTCTTCTCTTACTTCCCTTAATCTTTTACAATCTCTAGGGACCCAGTCTGTTTTACTTGATATCAATATGTAATCTGTCAGCATTTATATCGTGAAAATGCTTCCAGAAGACTAAAATTACTGTCAGATCTTTCCTCAGACGGTCTCTATAACGTTTTAATCTCTCCCAGAAAACTAAAATTACATTCTCAGTAAATGTCCTATCCATGTCCATTTCTTTTTCATACATATTATATCGTCCTCTACTTTAGTTTGCTCACGTATTAATGTTGCTTTGTTTCTGTTTATGAGTTATTCCCACCATTATCCTTTATGTTGCTTCTTATGTTGTAACTAGCATATGTTCTAAGGCTTTATAAGGCTCCAACGTTCTGATACATAAGTTGGTCGCAAGGGGTCTGTTCGGGCAACAACGGCATAAAAATTCCAACTATGTGAAACATGCAATAGCAAGCTAAACAGATTTTCCGATTATCAGTGCGGGAGAGAGGAAGATATAAAAAAAAAAGCAATAGCATTGCAGTGTATTAGCGGGTATGAAACACATGTGGTTCATGGGTCTTCTGTAAAAAAAGACATAGATGTGAAATAGAGCCCCTGCAATAGAGAGGCAAACTGCAGGTGCATCATCTTTCAGGAGATATGCGAGTTTTAGATGATCAATGCAGACTGAGTTTTCTTTACCCCAAATGTCAATAAAGAAAATCTTTGGTTTACAATTAATAACAACGAAAGGGCCTGTTTCAGTGCACACAAAGACATGTCCAATTTAAATCTTTCAGTATGCATTGCTTTGCCTTGGGCTTGTATGTCTGGCGGCAGGGAGTAAATTTTCTCACAATGTGAGATAGGCACTGGAGATTGTCAGAGGATATTGCAGATGAAAAAAAAAAAAAAGTGTAGGAAGGACAAGCAACTGATGGTCATACTCCATTTTGGCTGCTAATATATCCAGGGAATATTTAGAAGTGGTCTTTAAACCCAAGAGGAACCAGGGAAGCTGAGTAAACCTGTTTGAGTTATTGGTGGGGGACATCAAAGTTGCTTTGAGGGTCCGATGAAAATATTCTTATATTCTTTTGGCTGCAAGGCTGTGTGTGGTTATCTGGTGTAGTGTCATGACCAAGAAATTCGGTAATCATGTCCACAATTGAAAGGTGAAAATGGTACCTCTGTCAGAAGTAATATACTCAGGGATACCAAATCTTCCTATCTACCCTGAGAGAAGACAGATGTACATGATATGGTTGTTTCAGTTTGCATAGGTATGGATTAAAGCCAATGAGAGAAGAGGTCA
>NW_027171643.1:2500-10375 GCF_036898095.1 Palaemon carinicauda
CGCCGAGAAAGAGACCTGCCGGCTGGAGACTCTCTCAAGAGAGATCCCCCTGGTTAGTTCTTCCTGAGAGTGGTGAAGTGGAAGAGCTGGACTGGGCTCCTCCAGGATCTCAAAGTGAGAGGAGCTTGTTTGTAGAGCCAGAACGGTTGGAGGAGGCAAACTCGGAGAGCTGTTGGGCAATCTTAGCCCTGGCATTCTTCAAACCCCTGAGACCAGGGGCAGGTCTGCACTGGTCTTTGAGGGTTTCTGAGTGCTGAAGACACAGCCTAAGACCGTGTCCTTGCCCTCCCGAGGGGGTAACCTCTGGGTCGGAAAACCCATTGAGAACCCTCATAAGAGTCACAACCTGCCAGAATGCATGTTCTGACCTCTTGTTGATCTCCTTCTGATGTCGGACTTGCAGCGAAGTCTCCATCTTCCAGCCCCAAGAGCCCTTCTCGCGGTGGATCGCGGACATCCCTCGAGTGGCTGGCTGTCTCCATCCTTGTAGTCCTGGCAGAGGACTTTGGCAGGGTCTTGGAGTCTTTGGACTCCTTCCGAGGAAGGAGGTAAGACTCCAACATCGAAGGCTTGGATGTTGTGTCCCTCCTGATCTCTGACTGTGTGGAACTCTCAGCGTAAAGGGAAGTTTCCTCCAACGATGAGAATGGAGGAGAGTCTTTCCTCACGCGACTCCCTTGGTAAAGGGGGGGGGGGTGGGAGAATATCCCTGGGGAGATACTGGAGGGACTAGCCTTGATGGCCTGCGCGGAGTCAGTTTCACCCTCGGGGAAGTGCCCGCGTCGGAAACTCCTCTTTTCCTCTTCAATGGGGTAGAGGAAGCCATGGTTCTGTGTCGCGAGTCCAGAGCTATAAGCTGCTCTGACGAGCGGCCGGAAAGGGCAGGATTCAATGCCTGTTACAATTCTGACTAGGGCACTGAACCAAGGCTGCTGACTGACTGAAGCACTGTCACAGATCCCCTGAAGGGAAAGGGACCCAAGGTTCTCTATGAGGAGTCACAGTAATAGGTGGGTCCGCCTTAGAAGAAGGCAATTTCGGGATCCTGAACCCCACTGCTGGTGCCTGTTTCCCTTTTCCCGAAGGGCGCTCTGAAATGCGTTTGCATGGAGGGCAATGAGGCGACGGTGACCTGGCCCGGTGTAGTTCCTGTGCAAGTGCATGTTAGCACGCGACCGCGGGGAGAATATTGGCGCGGCGGGCGCGCGGCGCAGGTGATAGCTGGCGAGGTGAGGGCTGGCGCATGGGCGAGCGTTGGGTGGTGCGCGAACGAGCGGCGGCGCGTGGGCGAGAGCTGGCGTGTGTTTACGGGTGATTGCCGGACACGCATGTCCTGGTGCGTGCACGCGGGAGAGACCTGGTGCGCCAAGATCGCTGATGCTTAGGAGAGCACTGGCGCGCAGGTGAACGCTGGATTGCGCGTGTTGTTTGCATGCACGTAGGCGTGTCATGGCGAGTGCGCGCAGGCAAGTGATGGCGAGTCGGTGAGCGCTGGCACGCAGGAGAATATTGGCATGCAGGAGCTCGCTCTGGCGCGCGGTAGAGCGCTGGTGCACAGGAGAGAATTGGCGCGCAGGAGAGCGCTGGGGCACGGCTGCGCACTTCGGCAGGGCCTCAAAGGGTTTTACCGGGAACAGGAACGGTGATGGAAGGTCGGCAGGTCTGATGGGTGGAAGGTCAGGAACTGGGATGTGCCCTTTGTAAGGGCGAGCATCCACCGATGGGGATCGCGAACGATCTGCAGAGAGGTCCAAGACCGAAGTCAGAGGACTAGTAGCAGGTTCAGTGACGGTCGAAGGATCAGATTACTGCAGCAGAAGCTCCTCTGCAGGGGAAGGCTGCAGCGACGAAGCAGAAGAGTCGAAAGGGAGCCTCTTCACCGCTGGTGAAGGGAGACCTCTGAGACGAAGTGGAGGGCGAGCTTTCCGACGAAGGCGCCAGTATGCTGCAGCAGTCCTCCGAAGAGGAGTCTCTAGGAGTGAACTCCCTCGAGGGAGAGAAACACTCACAAGAGAGACAGATGCTGGACTTAGTTTCCCCCTCAAAGGATGTTCAGGAACGGGGGAAACTAAGTTGGCAATAACCGCTGGAAAGTCTGGAGGGGCAGAGGAGTCGGATGACATCAAGAGTGACACCTCTGACACTACAACGTCGACGAGGGCCAGAGGATCTACCTCTGACGGCGACGATGACTGCTGAACAGTAGCACCCTTACGGATGATCTGCAGCAATGCGTCCTTGGAGGGCGGACCAGAGAGCCCCAAGGACGACCAAACCTGCAACAAAGGGGTTAGTGACAAGGCCTCACCAGGAGGGAGAGGTGGGCTGCTTCGCTAGGGGAAGCAACACCATCTCTCAAGTGTCAACGTTTCTTCACCATCCGAGCCAAAAACAAAGTGAGCTCAATCACAGGTGTGTGAGGGGGGGGGGGAGGAGGGGCAGTAGCAAGCTACCCTCCCCCTACACCCGCTAACTAGCGGTGTGGGTAGTTAACCCCCGCTAAATTTTAATGGCTCGTCATTTCAGCTACGCCGAAAGTAATACCCCTAATAAATAGCATGGTTTGTATTCCAGTTACGGTACAATTATTTTTTTTGGGAAAGCATTTTCCCTGTTTTACTATAATAATACCCACAGTTCTATAGGAGGTAGGAAAACTTATAAATGGGTGGTGCCCCGTATTCATGGTCAGAAATGGATTATACATACATATACCAAAGGCACTTCCCCCAATTTTGGGAGGTATCCGACATCAACAAGAAACAAAACAAAAAAGGGGACCTCTACTCTCTACGTTCCTCCAGCCTAACCAGGGACTCAGCCGAGTTCAGCTGGTACTGCTAGGGTGCCACAGCCCAACCTCCCACATTTCCACCACAGACGAAGCTTCATACTGCTGAGTCCCCTACTGCTGCTACCTCCGCGGTCATCTAAGGCACCGGAGGAAGCAGCAGGGCCTACCGGAACTTCGTCACAATCGCTCGCCATTCATTCCTATTTCTAGCACGCTCTCTTGCCTCTCTCACATCTATCCTCCTATCACCCAGAGCTTTCTTCACACCATCCATCCACCCAAACCTTGGCCTTCCTCTTGTACTTCTCCCAGCCTTCCTCTTGTACTTCTCCCATCAACCCTTGCATTCATCACCTTCTTTAGCAGACAGCCATTTTCCATTCTCTCAACATGGCCAAACCACCTCAACACATTCATATCCACTCTAGCCGCTAACTCATTTCTTACACCCGTTCTCACCCTCACCACTTCGTGCCTAACCCTATCTACTCGAGATACACCAGCCATACTCCTCAGACACTTCATCTCAAACACATCCAATTTCTGTCTCTCCATCATTTTCATTCCCCACAACTCCGATCCATACATCACAGTTGGTACAATCACTTTCTCATATAGAACTCTCTTTACATTCATACCCAACCCTCTATTTTTTACTACTCCCTTAACTGCCCCCAACACTTTGCAACCTTCATTGACTCTCTGACGTACATCTGTTTCCACTCCACCATTTGCTGCAACAACAGACCCCAAGTACTTGAACTGATCCACCTCCTCAAGTAACTCTCCATTCAACATGACATTCAACCTTGCACCACCTTCCCTTCTCGTACATCTCATAACCTTACTCTTACCCACATTAACTCTCAACTTCCTTCTCTCATACACCCTTCCAAATTCTGTCACTAGTCGGTCAAGCTTCTCTTCTGTGTCTGCAACCAGTACAGTATCATCCGCAAACAACAACTGATTTACCTCCCATTCATGATCATTCTCGCCTACCAGTTTTAATCCTCGTCCAAGCACTCGAGCATTCACCTCTCCATCAACATACAAGTTAAACAACCACGGCGACATCACACATCCCTGTCTCAGCCCCACTCTCACTGGAAACCAATCGCTCACTTCATTTCCTATTCTAACACATGCTTTACTACCTTTGTAGAAACTTTTCACTGCTTGCAACAACCTTCCACGAACTCCATATAACCTCATCACATTCCACATTGCTTCCCTATCAACTCTACCATATGCTTTCTCCAGATCCATAAACGCAACATACACCTCCTTACCTTTTAAATATCACATTAAATTTTTAAATCTGTATTTGTTTTCTATAACTAATTTCGAAATACTTGAGAAAATTCTTTCTAAATATATTTCCGCCAGTTTTTGATAGAGTTTATATTCATACAATTTGCTAAAATTAGAATTTGCTATAATGTAAAAATAATTAATGTTTTTCATTGAAAATTATCATAGAGATGATGAAGTCAATGCATCAGATGACATATCGTTCTCTCATCCTTCAATGTCTCCAGTTTAATGAATCACGAATCCCTTCAATGAAGAATTTAATGACAGACACATCATCAGTGAGGTAATTGTCTCATTAGTCGCATTGATCTAATCAAGCTAGAAAGCTGCCACGTCATGTGAAATGACAGTCTCTCTCTCTCTCTCTCTCTCTCTCTCTCTCTCTCTCTCTCTCTCTCTCTCTCTCTCTCTCTCTCTCTCTCTCTCTCTCTCTCAATGAAATAAAATAGAATGAAAACAATCCTATGAAATGAAATGTATTAATATATTACTTATATATATATATATATATATATATATATATATATATATATATATATATATATATATATATATATATATGTATATATATATATATATATATATATATATATATATATATACACACACACACATATACCTATATGTGTAAACAACACTTGACTTAGACCTGAGTCATAAATCATATAGATCTGTAATCCTGTGGCAGTGTGAAATTGATATTGAAAGGTATTTGTGGCTTGTCTGGAAAATCACTAGTATATATATATATATATATATATATATATATATATATATATATATATATATATATATATATATATATATATATATATATATATATATATATATATATAGTTACTATTCATGACGTCTAAAAATCCAAGATAATGTCTCTGTGGTTTAACAAATTTCCAGTTAGGTTTCAAGAAAAGTCGAAAACTACAACTATATTGATCTATTTCATATCTGGTGTCAACGGCTGTTTCGGCTCCTTTTTTACTTTTTTTTCATTTTTTACAAATGGCTCTTGGTTATGGCTACAATGGTTGAACGATAAAATTACTCTTCACTATATAGGCCTAGACTAAAAATAACAAATACAAGGTATTTCGAAATTTTACAGTTAATTAACAAGTTTTGGCACATGGAAACTGTAAGATTGTTTGAAATTGTCAACGAGTGGAAAATTTCTAGATTAATTTTTAGATACAATGATTTTTTTCATTTATTTAACAAAACTTCACAGGATCTCATGACCCATTCCACCATCTTCCCCGTTCCTTTCACACGGCCTGGAGTAATAGGAAAATAAATATATGTTCAAATTATGGGAAGAGCTCAAAGCCATTTTTGAAAAATGTAACACACATGTAAAGATACATATTTGTATTGTTATTACTAGCTAAGCAACAACTCTAGTTGGATAAGCAGGACGCTTCAAGCCCAAGGGCTCCAACAGGTAAAATAGCCCAGTGAAGAAATAAAAAAAAAAGGAAATAAATAAACTAATATATGAGAAGTAATAGCAAAATATATAAATTATCTTAAGATCAGTAACAAAGTTAAAATATAATCGTCATATATAAACAATGAAGAGAGAATCCTGTCAAGCTCTTAATATAGATAAAAACATGCCCCTAATAAAACAAAGAAAATTTATATTTGTTGGGAGGTCTACGCGTAAGAAACAATGAAAACATCTAAGAACGTTGAAAGTTATAATGTAAAATTGGTATAAATATAAGCCGATACGAAAGGATGGAAATTAGTCCCCATTTGATTGATTTGGACATGTAGAAGAAATGGTGAACGATAAATTGCTGGGATGAGAGTATATATACACACACACACACACACACATATATATACATATATATATATATATATATAAATATATATATATATATATATATACAGTATATATATATATATATATATATATATATATATATATATATATATATATATATATATATATATATATATATATATAAATAATGAAAATTTTACGTAGGTATTTTTAGTTTATAATATATGCATTGGCCGTTACACAAGCTTACCGGACACTTGCAGTATAACTTAGTTTTGCAATGTAAAAAGTATGCATATATTGTTACCATGTTCCATCCTTGTTACAATTTCACGCTAACATCACTAAGAAATTGGATGGGTCGTGGGCAGCTAATCCCGGCATCACGATATTTAAAAAACATCCCAGCTAGCAAGACAAAGTTTGAAAGTTGATTACAAAAATCCTTTAAGACTTCCATTCCACTTTTGTTAAATATCTTTATTCAAACGTAGTCACTACTCCATTTTATATATCCCACGGGAGAGAAATATAGACTATTATTAAGATAACTAAATTATTTCTTTTTACATTTCAGAAATAACATAATGACAATTAAAAAGTGATTATCAATGACCACTGTCTGTATACGTTTGGCCGCCTAAAGATACTGGGGAAAAAATAAGTCAAATTAACGTTTCTCCATGTACAGTACAAGTTCTTCCGAAAAAGATATTAGTATTTGACACACATCGGAAAATGAAATTACAATTTAATAAGATTATTACTTCAATGTTTTGAAGTAATAGATCGTAATGGTTATATTTTTATTTGTCGGAATGACAAATTAATTAATGAGTAATTAATGAGCATATGTTTCAGTAAATTCCCTGGGAGGGGGGGATATACCCGACCCTCTAAGGGACTTAATTAGTTCTCTTCCTGGGAAAGACTCTGCAGATTAGAGGTCTCTTCACCCTCATGATTTCCAAGAACTCGTAGAGGCAAAATGTTTAGAGATTAAAACTAAGTCACGGTATAAAACATTTACAGAAAATATTCCCCAAACACAACTAACGTTCCTACTTACCAACGTTCATCAAGCATGAGAAAAATAAAACTATGAAAGAATGTACAAGGTAATTAACAAAACATACTGGGAACTGCTTGCAAGTTTAAACAAAATCATAGAAAATTAAATTGTGATTTTATAATATACAAAAAGGTACATATTCTTATAAAAAAAGAGGAAAACATCAGGGTGTGGGGGTAAATGAATAAGTCATGAATATAGTGCGAGATAGGTGAAGCCTTCAAATAATATAATGCTGATTGGGGATAATGCAAAGAAAATGTCTGGAATCGTTGCATTATTTTTTTTTTATTAATCGAGTATCAGTAATAGTTCAAAAGCATGAACAAAACGCTTGCCTCATTTCTCACGTTTTTGGATTCAAATGTAATGTTTATCTATTTACATACATGCAAACTAATATATATATATATATATATATATATATATATATATATATATATATATATATATATATATATATATATATATGTATATATATATATATATATATATATATATATATATATATATATATATATATATATATATACACACACATATATATACATACATATATGTATATACATACATATATGTATATATATATATATATATATATATATATATATATATATATATATATATATATATACATAAATATATATATATATATATACATAAATATATATATATATATATATATATATATATATATATATATATATATATATATATATATATATATATATATATATATATATATATACATATATATCTTTCTTCTTCACCCAAGCAGTTACTGCACTGTAATTTTTCATTGGCCATTTTCCTCTTGTTAAGGGTAGAAGAGACTCTTTAGCTATGATAAGCAGATCTTCTAGGAGAGGGACACTCCAAAATCAAACCATTGTTCTCTAG